>NC_091455.1:13154939-13432439 GCF_027789765.1 Dendropsophus ebraccatus
AAAAGGACATTTCATTAGATAAGATGCCCCCTGTGAGTCACTGGATGTAACTGTATGTAATCAGGATCTGCATTGCTCATGTATCTACCACTATATGGTAACTGTATGGGGTAATATTGGTCTCTGTATAGAGTGCTTTGTGTAGTATCAGTACAGGGATAACATTCAGAAGATATGTTGTTTTGCTATCTGGTCATGGTGGGGCGGTAATATTTGTATAATGGTATAATTAATAATGCTGCTCTTGATGTTTTGTGTTTTCCTCAGTAACAGTATGGTGGTATTATGCAGTCTCTATGTGGGGTGATGGTCTGGCTGGATTATGTCCCTTGAATTCTGATATTATTGGTAATATTGATCTCCTTATACAGGATTTAGTCAGTAACAATATGGCGGTAATATGTATGGTGATAAGATTTCCTCCTTGTATAATGGTGATTTTGGCAGCATGGCGGCTCATTGGTTTAAATTTTTACTTTGGGTTACACCAAGGACAAAGGACCAAGGACAACATCTGCAAAGAGTTCTCCCCGTGTTTCCTCCCAAACGCCAAACAACATAAAGACGTGTGAATATGGAATCTAGATTGTGAGGCCCAATGGGGATAGGGACCAATTTGTGTGATGAAAAGCTATTTAAAGTGTAGAATAAGTTGTCATTATATATAAAGGAATAATAATAATAATAACAACAACAACAACAACAACAAAAAAAACTTTTTGGGGATTCTGTTCTGTACATTCCAAATTCTTACTGCCCGCAATTCCCCCTATTTACCACTGGGTGGCACTGTTTAATTAATAATATCATATCTATGTTTCAATGTACAATGTTCAATGTACAAAAAAAAAAAAAGGAGGGAAATATTAAAAACATTAATTAACCCATTTTTCATTATACTTTGACTTGAAACTCTATGGAACATATTGTTTAATTCATTTATGATTCACAATACCAATGCAGTTTTTATCGCTGATCTGTTGTTTTCGGCATGAGAATTCCACATGCTACAAGCAGGATAGAGAATCTGTAATTTACGCCTAAATATATAGTAATAACCCAGTACCTATTGTTTAATGCACTGCGATCCCAACCCCAATTGTGCTGCATTTATTGCCGCCAGCAGGAGCTTGCAGGAAGAGGGGGGATATATGAGTATTATGCGGCGCCCCACGCTGGGCTGTGCCTCTAATTGAACTTTCACAGCGAGGAGAGCCGAGACTTTCCCCTCTGTTTGTAAATTGTCATTGTGGTGAATCTCGCAGGATGTTTGAATAAGCATTTGTTTCTGTATAAAGAGGCTGAGATTTCCCCTTGCAGATTTTCCTATAGAGTTCAACAGCACAGAGTGTGAATATCCTGTATTATACTCCAGAGCTGCACTCACTATTCTGCTGGTGAGGTCACTGTGTACATACATTTCTGATCCTGTACTGATCCTGAGTTACATCCTGCATTGTTCTTCAGAGCTGCACTCACTATTCTGCTGGTGGGGTCACTGTGTACATATATTACATTACTTATCCTGAGTTACATCCTGTATTATACCCCAGAGCTGCACTCATTATTCTGCTGGTGGGGTCACTGTGTACATACATTACATTACTGATCCTGAGTTACATCTTGTCAGGGCCGGTGTCAGCACCCGGCTTACCTGGGCAAGTGCCGGGCACCACAGCATTCCTAGGGGCCCAGTCCCACCAGGGCTGCTTTCTTTCCTCACTCAGACTGGCTGGAGGTAGAGAACATTCACCCCCCTGCCCGGCCAGCGTCTCCTCCGTGCTGTAGATCAGCCTGATCTGCACTCCCTGCATCTTTCTGCTCTGGCCCAGACCTGATGAGAGGAGGTCAGAGCAGCAGAGCAGCTCAGTTTCCGGGCCAGGAGATGGTGAGTGTACAAAGGGGTGGTGGGGGTGTGAGTGTTTTGTGGGGTGTTTAAAGACCATGTGACTCTCCAATTGCTGCAAAACTCCAACTCCAATCATGCACTGCTAGCAGGATATGATGGGAGTTATAGTTTGATAACATCTGAAGAGTCACTTCTTGGGAAACAGTGATTTGTGGGACTGTATATTTAGTGTGGTGGTCCCTAACATGTGACTTTCCATCATCAACTACAACTTCCATCATCCACTGCAGGCAGGACATAATAGGAGTTGTATTTTGGCAACAACTGGAGAGTCACTGGTTGGGAAACACTGATTTGTGGGGACGATGGCACAATTTATCTAGGGGGGCAATGGCACAGATTATTGGGGGGGCAGTGGCACAGTTTATTGGGGGGCAGTGGCACAGTTTATTGGGGGGAGGGGGAGCAGTGGCACAGATTATTGGGGGGCAGTGGCACAGTTTATTGGGGGGAGGGGGAGCAGTGGCACAGATTATTGGGGGACAGTGGCACAGTTTATTGGGGGTCAGTGGCACAGATTTTTGGGGGGTCAGTGGCAAAGTTTATTGGGGGTCAGTGGCACAGATTATTGGGGGACAGTGGCGCAGTTTATTGGGGGGAGGGGAGCAGTGGCACGGTTCATAAGGGCAAAGTTCATTTTGCACAATGAGAGGCCTTACTACAGATTGAAGTCCAAAGGGGCTTACCTACAGATGAGGGGCACAAAGGAGGCCTGACTACTGATATGCACACTAAGAAGAGGCACAGCTACAGATAGGGGTGAAGAGAGGGGGCACAGCTACAGATAGGGGTGAAGAGAGGGGGCACAGCTACAGATAGGGGTGAAGAGAGGGGGCACAGCTACAGATAGGGGTGAAGAGAGGGGGCACAGCTACAGATAGGGGTGAAGAGAGGGGGCACAGCTACAGATAGGGGTGAAGAGAGGGGGCACAGCTACAGATAGAGGTGAAGAGAGGGGGCACAGCTACAGATAGGGGTGAAGAGAGGGGGCACAGCTACAGATAGGGGTGAAGAGAGGGGGCACAGCTACAGATGGGGGTGAAGAGAGGGGGCACAGCTACAAATGGGACCCTAATCACAGAATAAGGCATAAAGAAAGGAAATAACTTTAAAGGCACAAGGAGGGTCCTGTTACTGTTGGGAGCTTCTATAGAGGAATGTGCTGAAGTGCCTAAGATGTTTGTCTGGCAGAGGGGGACATCTATAAGGGGGCAACACAGAGGGGGACCAACTGTTTTACTGTTGCCAAGTGAGTGGTCCACAAAGGGGCCCGCTGAGGCTCTGTTGCTCAAGGGCCCACAAAACCCTGAAGCCGTCCCTGCATCTTGTATTATACTCCAGAGCTGCACTCACTATTCTGCTGGTGGGGTCACTGTGTACATACATTACATTACTGATCCTGAGTTACATCCTGTGTTATACTCCAGAGCTGCAGTCACTATTCTGCTGGTGTGGTCACTGTGTACATACATTACTGATCCTGTACTGATCCTGGGTTGTATCTTGCACTATGCTCCATAATGAATTTTAACATTTCTTACTATTTTTTTATTATTATTATTTTTGCTGTTGTTTTTTTCCCTATAATTCTTTACTTTTCATTATTTATTATACAGTGGTGTATAGAGGCAGAGAAGACAGTGACTTCCTATTACATTACAATAATACACAGTGGTGCCTTGGATTACGAGCATAATTCGTTCCAAATCCATTCTTAAACCAAAGCAAATTTTCCCGTAAGAAATCACTGATATGCAGACAATTGGTTCCACACCCCAAAAATAATGATTTTTTAAAATTCTGAATAACATGTAAAACAGATGAAACAAACATTTAGAAACAGCTGGATATGCGATATATTAGTTACTGTACAGTATAGCAATCAGCATGTGGTGTATAATGTATAGTAACTGTATAACCCTGATAACTCAGCAGCTGGATGTGTAATATATAACTTACCGTACAGTATAGCAGCATGTGGTATATAATGTATAGTAACTGTATAACTCTGATAACACAGCAGCAGGATATGTGATATGTAAGTTACTGTACAGTATAGCAGCATGTGGAGTATAATGTATAGTAACTGTATAACCCTGATAACACAGCAGCTGGATATGTGATATATAAGTTACTGTACAGTATAGCAGCATGTGGTGTATAATGTATAGTAACTGTATTACCCTGATAACACAGCAGCTGGATGTGTAATATATAACTTACCGTACAGTATAGCAGCATGTGGTATATAATGTATAGTAACTGTATAACTCTGATAACACAGCAGCAGGATATGTGATATGTAAGTTACTGTACAGTATAGCAGCATGTGGAGTATAATGTATAGTAACTGTATAACCCTGATAACACAGCAGCTGGATATGTGATATATAAGTTACTGTACAGTATAGCAGCATGTGGTGTATAATGTATAGTAACTGTATAACCCTGATAACACAGCAGCTGGATATGTGATATATAAGTTACTGTACAGTATAGCAGCATGTGGTGTATAATGTATAGTAACTGTATTACCCTGATAACACAGCAGCTGGATATGTGATATATAAGTTACTGTACAGTATAGCAGCATGTGGTGTATAATGTATAGTAACTGTATAACCCTGAAAACACAGCAGCTGGATATGTGATATATAAGTTACTGTACAGTATAGCAGCATGTGGTGTATAATGTATAGTAACTGTATTACCCTGATAACACAGCAGCTGGATGTGTAATATATAACTTACCGTACAGTATAGCAGCATGTGGTATATAATGTATAGTAACTGTATAACCCTGATAACACAGCAGCTGGATGTGTAATATATAACTTACTGTACAGTATAGCAGCATGTGGTGTATAATGTATAGTAACTGTATAACCCTGAAAACACAGCAGCTGGATATGTGATATATAAGTTACTGTACAGTATAGCAGCATGTGGTATATAATGTATAGTAACTGTATAACTCTGATAACACAGCAGCTGGATATGTGATATATAAGTTACTGTACAGTATAGCAATCAGCATGTGGTGTATAATGTATAGTAACTGTATAACCCTGATAACACAGCAGCTGGATATGTGATATATAAGTTACTGTACAGTATAGCAGCATGTGGTGTATAATGTATAGTAACTGTATAACTCTGATAACACAGCAGCTGGATATGTGATATATAAGTTACTGTACAGTATAGCAATCAGCATGTGGTGTATAATGTATAGTAACTGTATAACCCTGATAACACAGCAGCTGGATATGTGATATATAAGTTACTGTACAGTATAGCAGCATGTGGTGTATAATGTATAGTAACTGCATAACTCAGCAGCAGTTTGTACATACAGGATGGAACTGCAGATCCCCATAATGCAGTAGCGTAGTACAACAGGCTAGAATAGAGAAGCAGGGCTGCTGTCAGAGGTCTGTGTGGTCACATGACAGCAATGGGGAAGGGGTGTGTGTTCAGCATGGACCAATCAGGAAGTGAGAATCACAGAGCTGTGCAGGAGGACAGTGACAGAAACTTTTTTTTACAGCAGTGTGAATGGCTGAGTGTAAGTGCAGGCACATTATAGCAGCAGTGTTTATAGCTGAGTGTAAGTGCAGGCACATTATAGCAGCAGTGTGTATAGCTGAGTGTAAGTGCAGGCACATTATAGCAGGAATAGAGAGCATGGGAAACACAAGGGCTGACAGAGACTGCAGGGAGCATGAAGGAATGAGCAGGGCAGGTGTGGGCACATACATGCAGCGCTCTCTGTCCGGGGAGAGAGGGGTTACAGCTATGGAGAGATTACCTCCACAGTCCTGTCCCCTGATGTAAGCCCCAGCCTGAAGTGGATTTGCTAGGGTGAGGGAGACTTCCTGGGTCAGAGTACAGTGCTGTAGACCCCGCTATGCAGGCCATGCCCCTCCCACCCAGTACAGGGAGCTCTTACACCAAAGCAATGCTCTTAAACCAAGTTACAATTTTGAAAAACGTTGACCTCTTCTTGCAAAGCGCTCTCAATCCAAGTTACTAATAAACCGAGGTACCCCTGTATTTTTTTTTTCCTCTTTGTGATTTTTGTAGTTATTATTATTATTATTATTATTTATACCCTGTGATATAAATAGGACACATCCATACAACTCATACAGATCTTGGATTGGATACATTTATCAGCCATAACATTAAAACCACTTCCCTAATATTGCTGCAATAGGATCTGATGCTTTTCTATCAGAAAATGTTTGCAGCAATATGCTTTACAACGACTACGTGGGCTTGTCTTCACCCCCTTGTGCTCACATGACCCTATCACTTCTCTCTGGTTGGTATTAACCACTATATACCAGGGACCCCACAAGGCCGGCCGCTCTGGAGTTGCTCTGACCATCACTATCAGCCCAGGTCACAGTCTCTGAGATCCTTACACTTGCTAATGTTTTCTTTGTCTGGTCACTCACTCCCTATCTATCCCCCCTGTTATTGGCTTCACCTCTCAGTGGTTTTAATGTTCTGGCTGATCGCTTTCTATATAAACCTGTAAATCCTAATTTACCCTGCTCTCTGATCACGAGCCAAGGACGGACGCCGCCTTGCTTTTTCCCGTCCCCTGTCTGAATATCAACAAGCATTTTATCTGCCGTCGCTCGGGTCAATAATCCCCCCTTTACCCAGTCCCTTCAGCTTAACCCTGACACGGTCCCTGCTTCCCTGACATTTGCTGCACGCTCTCGTACCTTGGCTTCATTTTCCATCTCCGCATGGTTCCTGCCTACAAGCACCTGCGAGTGGCGATCATCAATCTCCGGCTGGGTAAAGGCCATCCTTAATGGCGGCACTCCGTAACGCTTCCTTCAGCATAATCATTTAAATGAGCCACGGGGTGCCCCTTAAGATCAGAGTTATTTGGGAAATCACGGCCGTGGTGGAAGCCATGGATCCGCGCTGTCAGACTTGTCGCTTGATTGGCTCATTGCCGCCTCATTTATTTCCCCTCGGCTTCCACCGTCGTTATTTTTCTGCTCGAAATGCGTCTATTTATTTTGATAACAATAGACCGGGGCCGTTTCCTCCGGATTCCCCTCCGTGACTTTACAGGCGGAGACTTTATTGTATTTTTAAAGGTGCGAATAGAGTGTAAAAAGCTCGGCGGGAGGAGATGGGGAGCATATGTCTCCATTAAAGCTGTAAATGCACTTTTCTCTTCACTATATCCGACGCGTTTCAGGTCCTGGGTCTGGATTATTTATCATGTAGAGAGTATACAATAGCGGATCTCCTCTCCAGGGATTTAGTTATAGGGACAGATGTAAAGAAGTCTTTAAAGGGGAACTCCTGAGGATTTTTTTTTTCTTTCAAATCATCGTGATCATTTGTAAATAAATTTGTAAAAAAATTCAGTCTTCAGTACTTATCAGCTGCTGTATGTCCTGCAGGAAGTGGTATATTCTTTCCAGTCTGACACAGTGCTCTCTGCTGTCATGTCCTGTCCTGTCCATGTCAGGAACTGTCCAGAGCAGCAGCAAATCTCCATAAAAAACCTCTCCTGCTCTGGACAGTTTCTGAAATGGACAGAGGTGGCAGCAGAGAGCTGTGCCAGACTGGAAAGAATACACCACTTCCTGCAGGATGTACAGCAGCTGATAAGTACTGGAAGACTGGAGATTTTTGAGAATTAAATTACAGCTCTGTGTAACTTTCTGCTTTCTGACATTTGAAAGAAAAATAATCTCCCCAGAGTCCCCCTTTAAGGGTTTCAGTTTCTGAAGATAGAAATTCAACACACTATTATGATATAATAGGAAAATCTTCAACGGGCTGCAATTCATATCACAACCACTGGGTGACGCATGAAGCACAAACCACTCCTGGCAGATCGTGATCATGAAATCATGTTTTCTATCTAAGGAAGTCATCACTTTGCGGAACTTTGAGAATGGACTCAACTGTTGAAGTATTGTTTTTGGGGGGGGGACCCCCACCCAGACCCCCACCCTCGTTCAGCCTCAGACCCCCACCCTCGTTCAGCCTCGGACCCCCACCCTCCTTCAGCCTCAGACCCCCACCCTCGTTCAGCCTCAGACCCCCACCCTCGTTCAGCCTCAGATCCCCACTCTCATTCAGCCTTTGCCCCCCATCCTCGTTCAGCCTCGGACTCCCACCATCGTTCAGCCTCAGATCCCGACCCTCATTCAGCCTTTGCCCCCCACCCTTGTTCAGCCTCGGACCCCCAGCCTCGTTCAGCCTCGGACCCCCACCTTGGTTCAGCCTTGGAACCCACCCTCATTCAGCCTCGGACCCCCACCTTGTTTAGCCTCGGACCCCCACCTTGTTTAGCCTCGGACCCCCACCCTCGTTCAGCCTCGGACCCCCACCCTCGTTCAGCCTCGGACCCCCACCCTCGTTCAGCCTTGGACCCCCACCCTCGTTCAGACCCCCACCCTTGTTCAGCCTCAGACCCCCACCCTCGTTCAGCCTCAGACCCCCACCCTCGTTCAGCCTCGGACCCCCACCCTCCTTCAGCCTCGGACCCCCACCCTCGTTCAGCCTCAGACCCCCACCCTCGTTCAGCCTCGGACCCCCACCCTCGTTCAGCCTCGGACCCCCACCCTCGTTCAGCCTCGGACCCCCACCCTCGTTCAGCCTCGGACCCCCACCCTCGTTCAGCCTTGGACCCCCACTCTCGTTCAGCCTTGGACCCCCACCCTCGTTCAGCCACAGGCCCCATCCTGGGACCTCCAGCCTCTTCAGCCTTGGACTCCTACCCTCGTTCCGCCTCAGACCCCCACCCTCATTTAGCCTCGGACTCCCACCCTTGTTCAGCCTCGGACCCCCACTCTCGTTCAGCCTGGGACCCCCACCCTCAATCAGCCTGGGACCCCCACCCTCATTCAGCCTCATACCCCCCTCCCCTCGTTCAGCCTCGGACACCCACCCTCGTTCAGCTTCAGACTCCCACCCTCGTTCACCTGGGACCCCCACCCTCGTTCAGCCTGGGACCCCCACCCTCGTTCAGCCTGGCACCTCCACCCTCGTTCAGCCTCGGACCCCCACCTATCAGGCATATGTAGCTGTATCCGCATTCTGATGTTATCCACAGGATATAAGACGCTTCCGTTTTTGTAGCAGGAACCATCTCCTTTGTGCACTTATATATTCCAGGCACAGAGCAGAACTAAATCAATGGTTAATATTCTGCCTGCCTTGCTCTTTTCCATTGCCGCTTGTGGTTAGAGCAGCTGCAGTGAAGAGAGTTGATTTCTACGTGACCCCGGCAATCCTGGTATCTCTGTACTGTCTGATGGAGAGATTATTGCTGCAGTCACATCGAAAACATTCTGCTTCACCGCAGATAGTCTACACAAGCTTCTTACTATTATCATGTCCATCTTATAGCTCCGCTCTACAAGCCTAGACCATGTGGCGTATCCGGGGTCCTTGTTACAGGGACCTCCAAAGACCACCTCTTCTTACCCAGGAAGCCTCTAAAGCAGGTTGAGGAGCCTTCCGACCTCCAGCTGTTATAAAATTACAATTACCATTGTGCCTGGACAGCCGAAGCTTTTTCTTTAGTTTTGGAACAGCTGGAGGAACGAGGTTTCCTTACCAGGCCATAGAGAGAAGATCACCCAGCAGGATCAGCTCTACAAGCCTAGACCATGCAGAGTATCTGGGGTCCTTGTTTCAGGGGCCCCCAAAGACCACCCCTTCTTACCGTGGAAGCTCCAAAAACAGGGTGAGAAACCTTCGGCCCTCAGGCTGTTGCAAAACTACAATTGTCCAGTGTCCAGGCATGATGGGAATTGTAGTTATGCAACAAATGGAGGGACGGAGGTTCCCATGTTGCCCTAGAGACAAGCTCATGAACCACCAGGATCAGATGATCGGGATCAGCTCTACAAGCCTAGACCATGTGGAGTATCCAGAGTTGTTGTTACGGGGGCTTCCAAAGACCACCCCTTCTTACCAAGTAAGCCCCTAAAGCAGGGTGGGGGAACCTTCGGCTTTAGCTTTGGCTGTCCAGACACGATGGGAATTGTAGTTTTGCAACAGCTGGAGGGTCGAAGATTCCCATCCCTGCCCAAGAGAGAAGCTCATCACCCACCGGGATCAGCTGATTTTCCTCCAGGATGAGCTCTAGTGATCACATACACCCTCTGTGCGTAGTACCACAATCCGGTTTGATTAATGACATTGAAAGGGTTAAAAGGGTAGCCCGGGCCCAAAAAAAATAAATAAATAAAAAATAGGGGGTTAGCGTGGATAAGATCATAATAAACAAGTAACACTGACCCATCGTGGTGCCCCCCTGCAGTCACAACACAACTGCTCCAAATCTACTGCTGCACTCTTTTACCTCCCAGTTCCTGGGGCTTTATGACTAGTGTTGCCAAAAAAATTGGGTTTGGAAATGTTTATTCGAACCCAAACTCTTAGCATTTGACTCCCGGGGGCTGGAGAAGTTGGATGCAGCCCTAGGGAGTCGTGAAAAACATGGACGCCGGGAGTCAAATAGCAAGTGTTTTGGTTTGAACAAGCGTTGTCAAATCCGATTTTTTGTCAAGGTCGCTCAACGCTAGTTATTGGCCCCAAAGGGACTCCCCGCTCAACCAATGACTTCCTGGTTCCTGTAGGGCTGTGATGTCACAGGAGTCGGGAGACAGAAGAGACCAGAGTGGGGAGCAGGTGTGGTAGTGCTGTGACTGAGGGGACACCAGGACAGGTAAGTATAACTTGTTTACCATGTTGTCACTACCCCCTGCCCCTCCTGTTTTTATTTGTGAAGAAACTGGTAAATATGTATTTTCCCTGCAGCGCCACCACAGGAGAAATGAAGTACCACGCAGTGGCTCATTCAAACCAAACAATGGGGGAGATTTATCAAACATGGTGTAAAGTGAAACTGGCTCAGTCGCCCCTAGCAACCAATCAGATTCCACCTTTTATTCCTCACAGACTTTTTGGAAAATGAAAGGTGGAATCTGATTGGTTGCTAGGGGCAACTGAGCCAGTTTCACTTTACACCATGTTTGATAAATCTCCCCCAATGTCCGTATAACACAGGATAGGAGAGGTCCTCCAGGGAGGCAGACACTCTTTGTAACCATCTTACTGGCTAAGGGATGAGGGACTGAAAAGAGCGACTCCCTCTCTATTTACTCAGAGTTTGAAATTGGTCAATTTCCCTTTCACATTGTACGGCCTGGTTAATGAAGGAAAGTCAATATATACCCCATTAAGGGGGTACTGCGGGGGAAATAAATTTTTGAGATCAACCCATATCAGAAGAAAGTTATACAGATTTAATTTTGTATAAAATTCTGCACTGTTCCAGTACTTATCAGCTGCTGAATGTCTTGAAGGAAGTGGTGTATTGTTTCCAGTCTGACACAGTGCTCTTTGCTGCCACCTCTGTCCATGTCAGGAACTGTCCAGAGCAGCAGAAAATCCCCATAGAAAACCCTTCCTGCTCTGCATGGACAGAGGTGGCGGCAGAGAGCACTGTATCACACTGAAAAGAATACACCCCTTTCTGCAGGACATACAGCAGCTGTTAAATATTGGAAGATTGGGGATTTTTTAATGGAAGTAAAATACAAACCTCTGGCACTTTTTGTCTCCAGTTGATCTGAAAGAATCTCTCCCCCCCCCCCCCCCCCCGCTGGAGTGCCCCTTTAAGAGCCATTGCAATCCCCCCAAACAATAGGACATGACCTGACCAGAGAACAGAAGTTCACTATAGAGGGAATATATCTGTTCTCCTCACTGACGGCACTGGCAGCAGCGATTTTTCTGCTACACTGTGTTCTCTGGATCATGAACCATTAATGGTCGTAATCAGAGAATTTTAATACCATTATATCCTGCATTCACCCCATTTACTAATCCGCACATTAAATGACCATTACTGGATATTACAGTATATATCAGCACAATACATCATATAGGACATAGAGGTGAGGCCGGGGGTAATGAGGAAGACCATGACTTCAGCTCCATTAGATACATGGGCCACCAGCAACATCCAGAGGGATAGGAACTCCGGCAGTCTGAAGCAGAGGTCTCCGAACCCAAAAATCCACATTATTTCTCTATATTAATTTCGTCCGGGCTGTCTTGTGTGTCATTCGGGTTTTAGTTCAGTATAAATAAGGGCAAAAATCTTTGTATCTACAACAATGGGGCATCCAAAGAGAAAGAAGGTTTAACTTAGAAGGGGATTGTTATTGTAAGAGCAGTGAGACAATGGGTTCTTTACTGTAAGAGCGGTCACACTATGGAGTCTGTACTGTAAGAGCGGTCACACTATGGTGTATATACTGTAAGAGTGGTCACACTATGGGGTATATACTGTAAGAGCAGTGAGACAATGGGTTCTTTACTGTAAGAGCGGTCACACTATGGAGTCTATACTGTAAGAGCGGTCACACTATGGAGTCTATACTGTAAGAGCGGTCACACTATGGTGTATATACTGTAAGAGCGGTCACACTATGGAGTCTATACTGTAAGAGCGGTCACACTATGGAGTCTATACTGTAAGAGCGGTCACACTATGGAGTCTGTACTGTAAGAGCGGTCACACTATGGTGTATATACTGTAAGAGCGGTCACACTATGGTGTATATACTGTAAGAGCGGTCACAGTATGGTGTATATACTGTAAGAGCGGTCACACTATGGTGTATATACTGTAAGAGCGGTCACACTATGGAGTATATACTGTAAGAGCGGTCACACTATGGTTTAAATACTGTAAGAGCGGTCACACTATGGTGTATATACTGTAAGAGCGGTCACACTATGGTGTATATACTGTAAGAGCGGTCACACTATGGTGTATATACTGTAAGAGCGGTCACACTATGGAGTCTATACTGTAAGAGCGGTCACATTATGGAGACTATACTGTAAGAGCGGTCACACTATGGTGTATATACTGTAAGAGCGGTCACACTATGAAGTCTGTACTGTAAGAGCGGTCACACTATGGTGTATATACTGTAAGAGCGGTCACACTATGGTGTATATACTGTAAGAATGGTCACACTATGGTGTATATACTGTAAGAGCGGTCACACTATGGAGTCTATATACTGTAAGAGCGGTCACACTATGGAGACTATACTGTAAGAGCGGTCACACTATGGGGTATATACTGTAAGAGCGGTCACACTATGGTGTATATACTGTAAGAGCGGTCACACTATGGAGTCTGTACTGTAAGAGCGGTCACACTATGGTGTCTATACTGTAAGAGCGGTCACACTATGGTGTATATACTGTAAGAGCGGTCACACTATGGGGTATATACTGTAAGAGCGGTCACACTATGGAGTCTATACTGTAAGAGCGGTAATACTATGGTGTATATACTGTAAGAGCGGTCACACTATGGAGTCTATACTGTAAGAGTGGTCACACTATGGTGTATATACTGTAAGAGCGGTCACACTATGGTGTATATACTGTAAGAACGGTCACACTATGGCGTCTATACTGTAAGAGCGGTCACACTATGGGGTATATACTGTAAGAGCGGTCACACTATGGTGTCTATACTGTAAGAGCGGTCACACTATGGTGTATATACTGTAAGAGCGGTCACACTATGGTGTATGTACTGTAAGAGCGGTCACACTATGGTGTATGTACTGTAAGAGCGGTCACACTATGGTGTATATACTGTAAGAGCGCTCACACTATGGTGTATATACTGTAAGAGTGGTCACACTATAGAGTGTATATACTGTAAGAGCGGTCACACTATGGTGTATATACTGTAAGAGCGGTCACACTATGGAGTCTGTACTGTAAGAGCGATCACACTATGGAGTATATACTGTAAGAGCGGTCACACTATGGGGTATATACTGTAAGAGCGGTCACACTATGGTGTCCGTACTGTAAGGGCGGTCACACTATGGAGTATATACTGTAAGAGCGGTCACACTATGGTGTATATACTGTAAGAGCGGTCACACTATGGTGTATATACTGTAAGAGCGGTCACACTATGGAGTCTGTACTGTAAGAGCGGTCACACTATGGTGTATATACTGTAAGAGCGGTCACACTATGGTGTATATACTGTAAGAGTGGTCACACTATAGAGTGTATATACTGTAAGAGCGGTCACACTATGGTGTATATACTGTAAGAGTGGTCACACTATAGAGTGTATATACTGTAAGAGCGGTCACACTATGGTGTATATACCGTAAGAGCGGTCACACTATGGTGTATATACTGTAAGAGCGGTCACACTATGGAGTCTGTACTGTAAGAGCGGTCACACTATGGTGTATATACTGTAAGAGCGGTCACACTATGGGGTATATACTGTAAGAGCGGTCACACTATGGTGTCTATACTGTAAGAGCAGTCACACTATGGTGTATATACTGTAAGAGCGGTCACACTATGGTGTCTGTACTGTAAGAGCGGTCACACTATGGTGTATATACTGTAAGAGCGGTCACACTATGGAGTCTGTACTGTAAGAGCGGTCACACTATGGTGTATATACTGTAAGAGCGGTCACACTATAGAGTGTATATACTGTAAGAGCGGTCACACTATGGTGTCTGTACTGTAAGGGCGGTCACACTATGGAGTATATACTGTAAAATCGGTCACACTATAGAGTGTATATACTGTAAGAGCGGTCACACTATGGTGTATATACTGTAAAATCGGTCACACTATAGAGTGTATATACTGTAAGAGCGGTCACACTATGGTGTATAAACTTTAAGAGCGGTAACACTATGGAGTCTATACTGTAAGAGCGGTCACACTATGGTGTATATACTGTAAGAGCGGTCACACTATGGTGTATAAACTGTAAGAGTGGTCAAACTATAGAGTGTATATACTGTAAGAGCGGTCACACTATGGTGTATATACTGTAAGAGCGGTCACACTTTGGAGTGTGTAGTGTAAGAGCGGTCACACTATGGAGTATATACTGTAAGAGCGGTCACACTATGGTGTATATACTGTAAGAACGGTCACACTATGGTGTATATACTGTAAGAGCGGTCACTCTATGGAGTCTATACTGTAAGAGCGGTCACACTATGGAGTCTATACTGTAAGAGCGGTCACACTATGGTGTATATACTGTAAGAGCGGTCACACTATGGTGTATATACTGTAAGAGCGGTCACACTATGGAGTCTATACTGTAAGAGCGGTCACACTATGGGGTATATACTGTAAGAGCGGTCACACTATGGAGTCTATACTGTAAGAGCGGTCACACTATGGGGTCTATACTGTAAGAGCGGTCACACTATGGGGTATATACTGTAAGAGCGGTCACACTATGGAGTCTGTACTGTAAGAGCGGTCACACTATGGTCTATATACTGTAAGAGCGGTCACACTATGGAGTCTATACTGTAAGAGCGGTCACACTATGGGGTCTATACTGTAAGAGCGGTCACACTATGGGGTCTATACTGTAAGAGCGGTCACACTATGGGGTCTATACTGTAAGAGCGGTCACACTATGGAGTCTATACTGTAAGAGCGGTCACACTATGGAGTCTATACTGTAAGAGCGGTCACACTATGGAGTATATACTGTAAGAGCGGTCACACTATGGATTCTATACTGTAAGAGCGGTCACACTATGGAGTCTGTACTGTAAGAGCGGTTACACTATGGAGTCTATATTGTAAGAGCGGTCACACTATGGTGTATATACTGTAAGAGCGGTCACACTATGGTGTATATACCGTAAGAGCGGTCACACTATTGTGTATATACTGTAAGAGCGGTCACACTTTGGAGTGTGTAGTGTAAGAGCGGTCACACTATGGAGTATATACTGTAAGAGCGGTCACACTATGGTGTATATACTGTAAGAACGGTCACACTATGGTGTATATACTGTAAGAGCGGTCACTCTATGGAGTCTATACTGTAAGAGCGGTCACACTATGGAGTCTATACTGTAAGAGCGGTCACACTATGGTGTATATACTGTAAGAGCGGTCACACTATGGTGTATATACTGTAAGAGCGGTCACACTATGGAGTCTATACTGTAAGAGCGGTCACACTATGGGGTATATACTGTAAGAGCGGTCACACTATGGAGTCTATACTGTAAGAGCGGTCACACTATGGGGTCTATACTGTAAGAGCGGTCACACTATGGGGTATATACTGTAAGAGCGGTCACACTATGGAGTCTGTACTGTAAGAGCGGTCACACTATGGTCTATATACTGTAAGAGCGGTCACACTATGGAGTCTATACTGTAAGAGCGGTCACACTATGGGGTCTATACTGTAAGAGCGGTCACACTATGGGGTCTATACTGTAAGAGCGGTCACACTATGGGGTCTATACTGTAAGAGCGGTCACACTATGGAGTCTATACTGTAAGAGCGGTCACACTATGGAGTCTATACTGTAAGAGCGGTCACACTATGGAGTATATACTGTAAGAGCGGTCACACTATGGATTCTATACTGTAAGAGCGATCACACTATGGAGTCTCTACACTGCGAGACTGTGAATAATGAACAAGAAAGACCGTCCTTGCTGATTAATCTATCACAACACCTCCAGATAGTCCATGTTATTTACTTGTGTAGGTTCCCTCCTCTGTATCGCCATACTTGCCCTTTGCAATAACCTAAGAATCGTGTAGTTACGAGCGGTTTCGGATGTTCTCTCCCCATGTTTACAGTATTTTCTCCGTATACATTAATAAAGCAGAAGGAAAGTGTTTGTTCGGTGGCTATAACCCACTTAAGCGCTGAATGCTAATACCAGTTGGCATCGTGACCCGGTGCGGTGGGAGATTTGTGTATTCGCCATCTCGCACTGACCCTCGCCGCTGACACCACACATTCTGATGTAAATGCAGCCGAGAATCCCGTCTCGCATCGTTTTACATCAGAGACAGCCGCGTTACAAACCTTTTTCTATTTTTCGGATTTAAACTATAATTTACATCAGAATGTTTCCCGTATTTCCATGAGAAGTGGAGAAAGCACAATGCAGAAGACGAAACGACACAATGCCGGTAACGTCACGAGCCTTCCAGATTAAAGGAGTCACATTCCCCTTAGAAGACGGCGGTGAGGAGCGGCGGATAGTCCTTTCGTGGTTCACGGTGTTTTAAAGTAAGTGCTTTATTATTCTTCTTCAGAGGAGAAGCCGGATAGTGGCTGTCACCGCCGCTGCCTTTGTTTTTTTTTAATCTGTCACAAGAAATAGTTTGCTGGATCTTGATGGACTCATCGGGAAGTGTTTAGGGTCCGCTCAGCAGTTTTCTCTTTAATAGGAGTCACTCAGATATACAGCTGTAACAGCTGGATGTCTCATTGTGGGAAAACCTACAAAACACAGTGGTTTCCCAGCACATCAGGCAGGGCCAGGTCACTCAAAATTATTAGGGATTAGGGACCAGGGGAGGTTCAAGTTACTTATCTACTGCTAACCCTGTAACTGCAAAGTTCCCCTTAAAGGGGTATTCCCATCTCAGCTAATATATGTATACTTATGCAGTGTACAGGAACCAATATGCCACTGGTGAGTTCTTCTTTAGTTCAGTTGGAAGTGAAGTTATATTGTATTGGGTTTTCCTATGCTCCCCTTACCCATTGGTAATATAACTTTTTGGCCACAATAAGACTATTACAGGGGATGTCAATATGCTCCAGTTGTTCTACACCAGTAGGCAACTAGCCCAGCCTAAGCCCTTAAGTATTTGGTGGCGTTTAGTTCTTTTTCTCGGTCTGTTCCTAGTTAACCTACACCATTGTAGTGACTGGGATCGGCCACTGAAAGGGCTAAATCCCAGCCACTTGTGGTGTTCAAGCCAGATCGTGGCGTACCCAAAAACCAGGAGAAGAGGACACTCAGTGGCTACAGCACTGGAACTGAGACAGGTGGGCATATTGTCTTTTTCAATTTCCCCCCACCCCACTGCAAGTAAAGCCGAAGTATCCTGCTAAACCTTTTTTCTATCTTCTTGGACATCCACCCGGATATCAAAGCCTTGGGCCCGTTTCCTATACTGTATCTAGCACTTGGTGATCTCTTTCGGCAAGAGGTATATATTCTAAGCCATGATTACAGCTTTCTTTTACCTACAAAAAGTCAAGTCAAGAGGGTGGACTCTATCACTGACGATCCACTATTCACATCCTAGGGCATATAAAACATAACTTTTATTATAAATATTCTAAAATCCAAACACAAAACAAAAATGGTGCCGAAAATCGTGCTTGTGTATTCCTGTACCGGATGCCAGTTGATACTTAAGGATAGGTGACCCAAAATATTTACAAATCGAAGGCCTGGGGAGGAAAGCGCTCACTCACAGCTACATAGAATATTTTAATCTCACCCTGCCTTTTGGGGTTACACACCTCCTTAACAGGGTGGCCCCAACCATGGTGTCGGTCCCTTCCTAGACACTAAGTGCAGGGAAAAAATAATAAAACGGTGACAACACAAACACGTGAATTATAAATTACGGGGCAAACTAAAAGTGCCCCAACCAACACCATATATACATTAATCTATATATATATATATACATCCGACGCGTTTCTCCTGTCCAGTTGCACAGGTTTTTCAGGGGAAACAGGTGTCTAATATACAATGGATTTAAATTTAGAATAGATAGATAATTATAGGATATCACAATACGGACCACACTTAAATACAAAAACTATTGTAAAATGGTATGATACTGGTAGCAATAGATGATAGCCACACAATATCCACCAAAAAAGAAAATACAGAGAGTACTAAGCCAACCACTATATGGGTCCAGATAAACCGACAAACTTGACACCCTGATGTATAGGAAAGGATGTCAAATTAAACACTGACCCATTACATGTATACAAAGTGCACAGACACAGTGGACTCATAAATAATCACTTATTGGTCTCCACTGTAAAGCACATATTCAGCCACCTAATATATGGGGCCAAATAGCCAACGGACCCAATTCAAAGCCCACTGTATGAAATCAAACTATACACTAATCCATGTATACACCAATCCGTCATGATACATAAACATAAACATAATGATTGCTTCCCACAAAGCACATACCGGCATCCGCCGTGAAGTCTGTGGGTACAAACTCAAACAATGATGAGGAGAGGTAACTGATATACTTAGCTCTTTCAGATGTATACAGGCGGTTACTGGAGGGAATACTGGAGGGGTCAGGATCTGAAAATAGGTCAGGTAAGATGGTAGTCCGAACCCATCAAGTCCCACCGCTCTCTCTTAAATACCTCTATCTCGGCGTGCGGTTCAGATGTATCCACTTCCGATTAGTGCACCGGATCACACGTCATTTCCGGCGCATCACTTCCGGTATTTGGAACGCACAATGCGCTCCACCTACGCCATACCCGTAAGTGGGTAAAGATGTACATGACCTTCGGTATTTGGAACGCACAATGCGCTCCACCTACGCCATACCCGTAAGTGGGTAAAGATGTACATGACCTTCGGTATTTGGAACGCACAATGCGTTCCACCACTCCAAACATACTGATTTGATGTATTGTTGAATAGATAATGTGCAAAAATTGCTTAATTATAACAACTCATACAATGGGTCACATGGTTGCGGGATCATCAATCAGGATGAAAATTTTTTTTTTTGTACGTACTAAAAACATTTATAAGTGTGGACCGTAAACCAGATAGAAATAAATAAGTAAAAATATATTGGTCAGGAAAAGAGCCACATATTTCTTAAACGAACAGGAGCCTGAATCCACTAAGTAGGTGTTATAAAAAACAAGTAAATGATAAAGACTCATTTAAGCCTAGGGGGGGCGACATATTTTAACCTATAAATCCACTGTGTTTCCTTTTGTAATAGCCTCCTATCAGTATCCCCTCCCCTAGGTGAGGGGCGGACCACTTCTACAACCTGAAATCTGATAGCACAGGGATTTGTATTATGGACATTACACATATGCATAGCCACTGGTTTATCACGACTATTTTCAATGTCGCCCACATGTTCTAAGATACGGCGACGAGAGGGTGGAGCAGTATAAAACGTGATCCAAGAAAATAGTCAAAGTCCAAAAGTCAGAAGTCAAAATATGAAATACACAATGCAGGAAGGAACGCTAGGTCAAGATGCACTGGTAAACTCTGCTCTATCGCAGGCAAGGATGGGGGGGGGGGAGAGGAGGAATACTTATGGGGCCTGGTGAACCAGGCACAGGCCAGTTACAGACTTCTTACTGGCCAACTGGTCGACCAAAAGTAAGGTTGGTACTGGAGGGCTGTGAGATTTCAGTGCCAATGTGAGTCCTTGGGGGTGCTTTCCACTATTTTCGGCCTACCCTTCTTCAAAGTCACCAGTCATTCTGTATAGGTAGGCCCTGTAGTTGTTATAGAATCCTACAGGGGTCACTATTTTCACCTTGGGCAAAGGTTCATTTTCCTGTCCTAGATCTTGTTGACACCTTCGCTTAGGAAACAAAGCTAAATTCTTCATCCTAATCCTGGACAACTCCTTTAAACTTTATTCTTAAGAACCTGGAGAAGCCGATTCAATATTTGTCTGAGTGCTCAGCCCGGAGCTAATAAGTGTTCAGCAGACGGAGGAAATGTAAAACGCAATGCACCATAAAGAGAACCCGCTCCTTCCTGTATCTTTACGAAGGAAACAGAAGTCATATTTATATGAATTCCGATACAACACGAACGTCATTGTGCTGTGCGGTAAATCTCAAGTAGTCATTATTTTTCACGCCTCGTAAAACGCGTCGGCCACAAGATATTTTTTAATTAATATTGAAAACATCTCTCAATTAATAGAATTCTTCTCCTTTTATATGGCAAATTTACTCAACTCAGAGCGGTAATTTCTCTTCCTTGCCGACACCGGGACGATTGCGGTAAAAAGAGTGTTTTTTTTTTTAAGAGAAGTATTTTTCTGAAGCGCGGTGTAAATAATTACTGGATCAAAGTTAGACCTGTAATAGGTTTTGTTATTAATTATGAGATTGTGTTCCATAATTATAAGCCGGAGAGATTACTGGTGTATGGGTCTCACTGTACGGCGAGTCGTTAATAACGTCCGGACTAATAAGGAAATTCTTCTTTACGGATACAAAGTGTGTCGGGAATTTATCATGTTTTATGAAGGGAAAAATGATGTCTAAAAATAATAATAATAAAAAAAAACAACAACAACTAAAAAAATCGATCATTAATGGAGTCACCATCCCTGACTACTAAACCTATTCGTCACTCAACGCCCTACACACCGGAACACAGCAATTATTTAGCCTGACAGCCAAAACATATTCCTGTTCTATGAGGTTTGTATTTTTCAGAGGTCAATTTATTTTGGAGGGTGGTCTTAAAGGGACTGATTCTGCAAGCAGAGGTGAAGCTCGAGCCTGGTGGAGAAACCTCTCATTACAAGGTACAGTCTTTGCCCCCACTCACAGCCTCTCGCTGGCCATTGCTCCTATAATTATTCACTTACCCCCATGTAAAAAAGCCCAAAGTGTAGTGCATATTTACCGGGCCAGGTACTCCCTCACTGTATGCATCACCGTTCAACAGAAAAGAGCAGGAACTCCTGTATATACTGTCTGTAGGTAATTACATCATTAGCATAGAGTGCCTCATGAATAGCACTAGAGATTAACGAATCTAGAGCACGCTCTGGTTCATCCAAACCTGAATGCATTTGATTACCGGTGGCTGAAGAAGTCGAATGAAGCACTAGGGAGTCCTGGAAAACATGGATACGGCCATAAGCCATAGGCTGTATTCTTGTTTTCCCGGACTCCCTAGGACCATTTTCATACTACGTATGAGACCGGCCATTCCGTGACCCGACCCCCGGGTCCCGGAATGTCCGGTCTCTGAAAAGATCATCCCAGCCGGGACTTGCAGTACCGGTCGGATGATCTTTAGCGCCGTAGAGTTCTTATGGGGGCACATCCGTGCGCGCCCACAATGTACACTGACAGGGTTTTCTGCATTGAATAGCGGCCGTAGAAAACTGACATGTCAGTTGTTTGCGGCGCCGCTAAGGATCCCGGCTGGAGTGTATTCTATGTGTATACGCTCCGGCCGGGATCCCATGGACGGCAAGGTAACATATATTTTTGTAATAATCAGGGCAGTTGTTGCACATTGGTTTTACGGAAATATACATTGTGTGAACCTAGCCTAGGGCTGCATCCAACTTCTTCAGCCACTGGTCTAAATAGGTGTCTGTAATCACTGTGTTAGTCTGACCCTCACAAAATGCAAACTCTTTGGTGGACATTTATTGGACTGGTGTACTCATACGCCGGTCTTAAATTAGGACCTGTCCCCTTTTTCCCAGCTGAATTCACTAAGAGGCACCCGACCCTGCGCCTGACCCTGCGCAGACGTACCATACGAATACCCGGCGAATCCAGCCAGGTGCCCGACCCTATGCCACGCCTCCTCCCTGCCTTGCCACGCCCTCATTGCCAAGCTCCTCCTTTCCACCCATCAGGCAATCAGGGCATACAGCCGGTGTACACCATGGGGAAGGGACAAATTTGCGCCTTCTCTGTGTCATACACCCCAGCTGTAACTTTCATAAATGTCCCCCTATACCCTAATTCACAAATGCTTTCAGTTAAATCTAATAATGCAAATACAGTTGAGTTTAATTAGTTTAAAAGTAGTCAGGCTTTATTTTTTTTGTTTTAAAGGATGGGATTGTTTTCCAGAGTAGTATTTATTTGTCTGTGAGATTTCCTACATATCTCATTATTATAAGAGGAAATCACCAGCCACACAGTAGTATGGAAGAGACCAGAACAATTTCCCAGATGGACCTAGTGCGCCCTATATGACTACAAACAATTCATATGCTAGACCCCTTTAAGTGTGACATGGTGAGGAGGGATGGTAAATATGATGTGTTATAATATTCATTACATACGAATGACATTCACAGCTGACCTAGCACATACTATATTATGTGAATATGGAGGCACACCCATCAGCCAATCAGAGGATAAGGCAGGACACTGCTGCAGCCACTGATTGGCTCACTGGCAAGCCTAATCACTAACCAGGAAGTGCAATGCTCTATTATGCAGGTGTGGCAGGAAGCAGGGCCTGGTACAGATATCTAAAGGGGGAGCATGGAAGGTAAGTATGACTTCCCCTACCCCATCCCCAACCCACTTGAGTGAGCATCATGTATAAATTTAGGTTAAAAGGTGGAAAACTCCTTTAAGCCTAGATTTGTACCTATCTAAGAAAGAACTTTGTAACCAATTAAATTCTATCATTTACGTGGGGGAGGAGCTTATGACAGTGCCTGTGACATGCTGCATGCTGCTGTACAGGGCACAGTCTCCAGCCTCTCCTGTGCATTACAACTCAATATGTATTTTTCCAGAATTCTGCACATGATCTGGAACAATCTATAAATCTTTACATCACAGAACATGTTCTAACCAAAGATATTACAAGCCAACAAACAGAATTATTAGAATTATGTTGTTCTGAAGCGCAAACCAGATGATGCATTGTGTTAATGGAGGAATACTATTATAATACTGGCAACAATCTTTTAGACTTTGGGTCCAGTAGGCTTAAATACTAAAATCTCATAATATATAAAGGGTAAAGGAGCATTATTTTGTATCAATTGAAAATATACAAGTAATTTTAATGTTGTAGTTGGGTAAATAAAGCTTTACCCTGGAGAAGGGGCCAGCATTGAGCTGAAGAAGGGTTAATACACAGACTATAGCATTATATGACTATTACGCACCAGAGAAATCCAATCATCCAGAAGAAATAACTGGTGCACCTTTTGAGCATTAATTTTCCCCTTAGGAGGAACAATCATGCTCCACTATTCCGGTGATTGAAATTTGATCTGATGAAGAGAAAAAAAAGAGTGGGAGAATTTCTTTTCTCTCCCATATTTGTTTCTCGATTTGCAGAAAACAAGGTCAATGTGTAAACAAGGAAGGGCCGTTCTCAGGGTAATCCGTCGCATTTCTACATAATATCATTTGCTTTTAGGGAAACGTTTTAGTAAAATTCCCATCAGATTGTTTGTTCTCCTCGGAGTTGAATAAGTGGTTGTCACTGTAAATATTGCTTTTGCCTGCAACAGATGCTTTCCATTTACTTCCATGCCTTAATGCTGCAGGCGAGGAGGATTGAATCAAGATGTTCCACAACACCAAACCACTGACCCCATTGACCAGGCAGAGAATCACGGAGGAAAAGCAAGAGTAGCGGGTGTATAGAGATCCTGAAGAAAGAACGGGTGCTCCGCTGCTGATTGTCAGAAGAATAGAAACAAAATCAGATCAAGTTATCTGAAATCTTCCTTCCCTCCACCCTCATCATCTTCCTTCCCTCCCTCCCTCCCTCTTCCCTCCCTTCTTCGCTTATACTTTCTTTCTCCTCTTTGCTCTTTCCATTTCCTTCTCTCCTTCCTTTTTTCCTTCCTTTCTTCCTCCCTCCTCCTCTCTTTCCCCCTCCCTTCCTCCTTTCACTCCTTCCTTCCCTCCTCCCTTGCTCAACTTCCTTCCTTTTTACCTTACTTCCTACCTTTCTTCATTCCTTTCTCTTTCACCTTGCTTTCCTCCCTTCTTCCTTCCTCTTTCCCTTCCTTCATTCCCTAGCTCCATTCCTTCCTTCCTTCCCTAGCTCCCTTCCTTCCTTCATTCCCTAGCTCCCTTCCTTCCTTCCTTCATTTCCTTCCTTCCTTCCCTAACGCCCTTCCTTCCTTCATTCCCCGCTCCCTTCCTTCCTTCATTCCCTAGCTCCCTTCCTTCATTCCCTAGCTCCCTTCCTTCCTTCTTTCCCTAGCTCCCTTCCTTCCTTCCTTCATTCCCTAGCTCCCTTCCTTCCTTCTTTACCTAGCTCCCTTCCTTCCTTCTTTCCTTCCTTCCTTCCTTCATTCCCTAGCTCCATTCCTTCCTTCCTTCCCTAGCTCCCTTCCTTCCTTCATTGCCTAACTCCCTTCCTTCCTTCATTCCCTAGCTCCCTTCCTTCCTTCCTTCCTTCCTTCCTTCCTTCATTCCCTAGCTCCCTTCCTTCCTTCCTTCATTTCCTTCCTTCCTTCCCTAGCGCCCTTCCTTCCTTCCTTCCTTCATTTCCTTCCTTCCTTCCCTAGCGCCCTTCCTTCCTTCATTCCCCGCTCCCTTCCTTCCTTCATTCCCTAGCTCCCTTCCTTCATTCCCTAGCTCCCTTCCTTCCTTCTTTCCCTAGCTCCCTTCCTTCCTTCCTTCATTCCCTAGCTCCCTTCCTTCCTTCTTTACCTAGCTCCCTTCCTTCCTTCTTTCCTTCCTTCCTTCATTCCCTAGCTCCCTTCCTTCCTTCCTTCCTTCCTTCATTCCCTAGCTCCCTTCCTTCCTTTCTTCCTCCCTTCCTTCATTTCCTTCCTTCCTTCCTTCCTTCATTCCCTAGCTCCCTTCCTTCCTCCCTTCCTTCCTTCATTCCCTAGCTCCCTTCCTCCATTCATTCCCTAGCTCCCTTGCTTCCCTAGCTCCCTTCCTCCATTCATTCCCTAGCTCCCTTCCTTCCCTAGCTCCCTTCCTCCATTCATTCCCTAGCTCCCTTCCTTCCCTAGCTCCCTTCCTTCCTTCCTTCCTTCCTTCCTTTCCTTCCTTCCTTCCTTCCCTAGCTCCCTTCCTTCATTCCTTCCTTCATTCCCTAGCTCCCTTCCTTCCTTCCTTCCTTCCTTCCTTCCTTCCTTCCTTCCTTCCTTCCTCCCTTCCTCCCTCCCTTCCTTCCTTCCTCCCTCCCTCCCTCCCTTCCTTCCTTCCTCCCTTCCTCCCTCCCTTCCTTCCTTCCTTCCTTCCTTCCTTCCTTCCTTCCTTCCTCCCTTCCTTCCTCCCTTCCTTCCTCCCTTCCTCCCTTCCTTCCCTCCCCATATATGACTGGAGTTTGCAGGAGACAACAATGCCTCTATGTCCCAGCCCATCTCTGACTGATGGACAGGGCTTTATACTGTCAATCAAGGTGATGCTAGGGGTGAGTAGGTGTGCCAGATTGTGGCACTTGAACAGCTTGGCTCCACCTCGTTGACAATTTGGTAAGAAACAACAAGGCAATTTTGTACATTTGCAACAGCATCATTGAAAAAGAACTGTTTGCTTTTATACCCGTGAAGCTATCAAATAGGGTGTATAGTCCCCCGCTTCTCCTCCTCACCTCTCTGCTAGTTATTTTAGTGAGACACTAAAGTGGGACATTTATTTTAGACTGGAGTACTTACACGCCAGTCCTAATTAGGTCCCGCCCCCATTTACTCCGCTGGATTTACTAAGGCGCACGCACGAGGCGCATATCCCGACAGATTCTGCCATAATTTGGGGGTAAATAATGGTAAATGGTTACAGCAGGTGGAGAAGGTAAGAATCTGAGCCCTCTCCATGGTGTACACCACAGGAGCAGAAATAATAAATGTCCCCTTTAGAGATTATCCAGAAATACAAAAACATACCGTGCTTCCCCGAAAATAAGAGAGTGCCATATAATCATTTTTCCTCCAAAAAAGGAACTGTGTCCTATTTTCAGGGTGATGTCTTATTCAGCCTCCCCTCTTGGCTCCTCCCCATCAGGTCTCTCCCCCTGGCCTTCCACGTCAGCTCTCTCCCCCCACGGCTCTCTTCCCCTGGCCCTCCCCTCAGATCTCCCCCCCAGAACCCCCAGCATACTCACCAACCAGGAGTGTGCAGCAAGACATCAGGACGTGCAAATGGATGTGGGGGCCATGGAATGGTGTGCCTGCGGTGCCGGCTGTCAAGGTCCACGAGGGGATTAGGTGCGTGGGGGGCTTTTTCAAAAGGGGGGGGGGCTGAGTTTGGTGAATGGGCACCTAGCGGCCTTACTTTTGGGGGGTGGCTTACTTTCAGGGGGTGCCTTAGTTTAGGGTGGGGTATCATATTTTGGGGGGTACCTTATTTTAGGTTAGTTGGTAGGCTAGCTGGTGTGTCTTATTTTAGGGTGTCTTTTGTTCAGGGAAAAACGGTAGCTGGCTTAAAAAAAATAGTTCCACACCTGCCCTTAAGTTGTGTATGGTATTTCAGCTTCCATTGAAGTGAATGGAGATGAGCTGTAATACCACACCCAACCTGAAGACAGGAGTGGTGCTGTTTATGAGGACAGCTTCTTATCCTTTCTAATCCTTGATAACCCCTTTAATTCTCTTGAAATATAGGATGTTTATGAACATTTGCAGAAAGCTATGAACTCCTGATGAACTCTAGAAGATGAGGGAGATGCCAACTCTCCACTAGTAAAATTAGATCTGTAAATGTCCTGTATTTACTTTCTATAACACAAAAAAAAAAAACACATCACAAAAGATTCTGATTTTGACAAATTTTTAAGAAAATTCAAGGGTAATTTAATCTGTTCACAATCAATTTACTTCTCACTAGCGCTCTGAAACCACAGCACTCCATGTGGTCAATCTTGGTATTGCATGTTAAAAACTTCACAGTTTTCCATGTGAAATGTAGCACATTCTATCACTGTATATACATATATTTATTCATCCTGTGTTCGTCTCTTCCAGAGTAAAAAACACTTAAGGTTAATTAGCTCAGCGAACTAGCACGGCACAGGGGCTGCCACCTATGTAAATGAATATAATCTCTTAAAGGCTCTGCAGGTTCTATCACTGCCAGAAAGTGTAATTACCTTCCTGAAAGCAAATTCTCCCGGCCCTGATCCCTTCTATAAAATAGGTCATGTTATTCTATCAAGGTATCTTTATGTAGCCCATGCAAATCTTTGAACGCTGAAACATTTTAAGATGTAAAACTGAGGCTTTAACACAAAAGCAGACAGCACAATTTTCTGCATTTACAGATGTACAAAAAAAAAAAAAAAACCTGCCTGAATGTAGCGAAGAAAACGATGCAAATTCATGGTCCAATTTGCATTTCAATGGGGAGAGGGTTGTGTTAGCGCTCTGCTTATGTGCCTGAGCAATTAATGTGGAAGAGAAGATGATGGAATCCATTTGGTTTTGCTCAATGGGACAAATTATTTATTTATTTATTCATTTTTATAATATTTATCATTTTGTTGCTTTTTAAATTTGAATAATTTTCAAATTTTTTTTAATTTTTTTTAATTCAGATCAACTGGTGTCAGAAAGTTATGTAGATTTGTATTTTACGTCAATTTAAAAAATCTCCAGTCTTCCACAACTTATCAGTGGTGTTTTCTTTCCAGTCTGACACAGTGCTCTCTGCTGCCACCTCTGTCCATGTTAGGAACTGTCCAGAGCAGTAACAAATCCTCATAGACAACTTCTCCTGCTCTGGACAGTTCCTGACATGGACAGAGGTGGCAGCAGAGAGCACTGTGTCAGACTTGAAAGAATGCATCATTTCCTGCAGGACACATAGCAGCTGATAAGTACTGGAAGACTAGAGATTTTTAAACAGAAGTCATTTACAAATCTGACTCTTTACAAATCAAATTCTGGTACTATTTGATTTGAAGAAAATAATTTTTAATTTAATTGACATCACTGTTGCATTACAAACTTAAAGGGGTTGTCCAGCAAAAATCTTTTTCTTTCAAATCAACTGGTTTCAGAAAGTTATATAGATTTCTTATTTACTTTTACTACAAAATCTCAAGTCTTCCCATACTTATCAGCTGCTGCATGTCATAATGAAATGTTGTTTTATTTTCAATCTGACACAGTGCTCTCTGCTGACCTCTCTGGCCGAGACAGGAACTGTCCAGAGCAGGGGAGGTTTTCTATGAGGATTCCCATAGAAAATCTTTCCTTCTCTAAAGAGTTCCTGTCTCGGTCAGATAGGTCAGCAGAGAGCACTGTGTCAGACTTAAAATAAAACACCACTTCATTATGACATGCAGCAGCTGATAAGTATGGGAAGACTTAAGGTTAGTAAATAACACATCTATATAACTGTCTGAAACCAGTTGATTTGAAATAAAAATATTTTCGCTGGACAACCCCTTTAAGTTGTTCTTTGCTGTCTACTAACAGATCCATTTGCGCCCCACCACAACCACCATATTAATTAAACACAAATGACCGAAAAGGGAATTTATTATAATTTAAATCGAATTTTCTCCACAATTATTATTACATTTTTTTAACACCCTTTAGTCTTATGTTGTATTATTAATTTCCAGCATAATGCTCCATTGTCACGCCTTCATTATGCATGATTCCATAGCGCGGTTACACAGATGGTCCGGCCGTTCCCCAGGTAGGCTTTTGTTATTAGTAGGAAAAAAAATAAAAGTTATGGGAATGTAAATTATTCAATCTATTAAGCCGCTCGGCTTTCAGATAGAGAAGTTTTCTTCGCAATGTTTGGGAACAAATGCAACAAATGAATAAAGTAAAAATTATACAGCAATGTCACGAACGTCCTTTCGGCTGAGAAGTCAAAAAGAGAAAAAATAAAAAATGTTCTTTTTCGGCTTTTGTTCCAGAGTATTTAGTAAACTGGAAGCACAGATGTTTGCACGTTAACGGCAGGGACCGGGGCGCAACGCCGAAAGCCCCTGAAGTTCCAAAGGTCTCTATGACCACATGTCAATCTGCAACATTTTGACTTAATGCGACCAATGGGGAACAGAATTATGTGCGCGCTAAAATATTAGTATGTAATAAAGAACGTTCACAAAAAGCAAAAACGAATGACGCGAACTCCGGCTACTAACTGGATCTTTCTGACATTTTTTAATTTTTACATTTTATTTTTCAAATAATTATTTCAAGTCCGCATTTCTGTTTCTATTTTACTATGTGTTTTTATTTTATTATTGACTGTTTATTTGAACACCCCCCCCCCCCCCCGGGCTGGTTTTACGTTAGCATTATACGGATACACTGACAGCTGTACTGCGGCCATAATACAAGCATAAAATCTATGGCTGTGTTATGTGAACTAAGACTAAGGGTGGTATTACACGAAGCGATTTTTTTCAATTAACGATTAACGATAAACGATCTCCAACGATCGCAATAGCGGTTGCCTAATAATCGTTCGTTTTACTACACGGAAAGATTATCGGTTATATTGGAGCAACAAAATTCAAGAACACTCCCCTTTCAATTTGCGAATGAACAGGGAACGGCTAACGTCATCTTATTCAAACGAACGATGTGCGAACGATGTGTAAAAGACAAACGATAAAAATAGATCCAAAACCTATTAAACGACCAACGACCAATCGTTCGTCGTTTAATCGTTGTCTACTATTACACTTAAAGATAATCGTTCAAATACGACCGATTGAACGATTATTCGAACGATAATCGCTTCGTGTAATACCACCCTAAGGGTACTTTTACACCAAGCAATTTTTCGACGACTAACGATAAATGATCTTAAACGACTGCTCAGGCAAACGGCCCGAAATCGTTTGTACAATTACACGGAACGTTGATCATTACTTATGATCGCTCTTGCGGTCGTTTAGTCGTCGCTATTGTCGTGTACGTTTCAGCTGTGAATTCTTATTCCACCGAATAAGAACGATCAAACGATACAATGTGAACGATCAAACGATAAAAATAGGTCCGGATCCTATTAAACGATCAACGATTTCTCGTTTCTGCTATTACATGAAAGGATTATCGTTCAAATCCGAACGATTTAATGATTTTTCAAACGATAATCGCTCCTTGTAATACCACCCTAAGGTTAGGTTCAAACACAAAAAAATAACAGCAAAATACAGCTGTAAATTAAGTTAAAGATACATCCTTTTTTTTTTTTAAAGCTAATAATGTACATTAAAGGGAATCTGTCAGCTCCGGGGCCCTACCTAAGGTGCTGACAGTGTGCTGTAGCTGGCAGTCCCCTAGTGAGCCTGGTGCCTTTTGGTAATCTGTGCAGTGGATACAATCTCACGTCTTCTTCTGTACTGAGGAGGCAAAGAGGAGTTGTATGTCCCACACTCTGGCACACCTCACCACTTCTTCCTCCTCCCTCTTCTTCATGAATAATCTCTTCTGCCCAGCCTCCTGCTCGCTCAGCTGTCAGCTAGTGTCTCTGATTGCAGATCAGTCCTCTGTAGGCAGGTTATGTCTGAAAGAAACACTCAGATCTAGTTTAATCTATGAACCCAAATGTGTAGGAGCTGTGATCTAGGGGTAACTCACCTGTCTACAGACCAGCAGTTCATTCTTTGGTTCAAATCCCTGATGAAATTAAGTGGATGGCCACCATTCAATGGTGACAGGCTCCCGTCCCCCCGTTAGAGCCCCCTACACTCACGTGATCCCGCTGGGTCCCGCTTCCTAAGCTGGTCGGGTCGCGGAGATATCAGCGCCCGAAGCCCGGCGCGCGCGCTGACAGGAGAGTCCGATGCCCATAGAGAATGACGGAGCATCGGACTCCCCATTCATTCTCTATGGGCATCTGACTGCGCGCGCGCCGGGCTTCGGGCGCTGATATCTCCGTGACCCGACCGGCTCAGGAAGCGGGACCCGGCGGGATCATGTGAGTATAGGGGGCTGTAACGGGGTGTCGGGAGCCTGTCACCCCGACACGGGGGGGTGACAGGTCTCCTTTAACACAACAGTGGTTGTTTTGAAATAATGGCCGTTATTTTCCATCCATCCTCTCAATTTCAACAGGGATTTGAACCAAAGAATGAACTGCTGGCAGGTCTGTAGAAGTCATAAAATAACGTTAGCTACGGCCGCACAAATAATTGACTTGCCGTTGTTCCCGCTCTGTGCACACAAGGTATGACTATTCTGATGGCCGTACATTGCACAGAGTTCTATGATTTATTGGGTTGTAGAGACACCAAAATGCGCTGGAATATCGGGTGCAGAAACATGTTAAACAGCGGCCATTCCTTGACACAGCAAACAAATCCCTGTCAGTGGACGTTGTTTTAACTGTGTGTGAACATAGCCTATAACTGTAAAAAAAAGGCTGTAATTTCTAAAAATAAAGACCAGCTAGTTTTCCAACTGGTTTTAAGGTCGATTTTTTTTTTTTTTTTTTTAGGAGGGCCGAATGTTTTCCAGGACTCCCTAGGGCCGCACCGGTAATCCAATGCAAAGTGTTCAGGTTCGGAAGAATCTAAATGTGTTTGAGGTTCACTCATCTCTACGTTACTAATAGTTGAGAAGTATCTGACTGGTTGGGTTTGACCACTGGCCACCTGCCAATCATGTGATTGAGGTCCAGTTCCTCCATTTATACTGGGCCCCTGCCACCCATGTGTAATGCCACATTGTTCAAAGTCTATGGGACTGCTATTATACTGCACTACTGATCAGGAGAATGAAAGTCCCTTGTCTACATTTATTCTCTACTGGGCTTTCAACAAGAGCCAAGTGCAACACTCAACTATCATCAAAAGTCCCATGGAGAGTGAATGGAGTAGTGGTCAACCTAGAACTCCCCCACTTCATTCAACCAGGGACAAGGAACCCCAGTCTTGGTTACCAACCACAGGGACCACCCCCGATCCGCTGGTTATGGCCTCTTCTTTTGATATCCTTTAACGGGAAACGCATGTAATTTTACATAAGGGCGATATACTGTAAGGGTTAACCCACTTCCAGCTCGATAAATATGGCCCCACGTTCATTAGTCTTTCGAGGAGCCAGGTTTGAGCAGCACGGTCTTCCTTCTTCTCCGTTGCGACTTCTCCGTTTTCCTCTTCATCTCTATATTCTTTGATAAAGAAGTGAAATGTTCCATAACAAGCGGCTGATTGGATAAAAATGGAACCTGTCGAAAAGACATTTCAATGGAAATTCGAATTTCTGCCGCGTCGACATCTTCGGATTAATGAGCCTTGACATATGACAAGAAACGTCAGTCACCATTTAACAAGGCGGAGCGATGTCATCCGCTGGCGTCTGGTGCATCCGTGGGCACCGGCACTGGTCTGACATCAATGGCTGCCTCAGATCCATCGCTGAGCCATTGTGCTGTGTACTCGGGGAATAGAGGAGCCGGGATGTAGCAGCTGCAGCTTTATCTCACTTATAGAGGTTGAAAGTGAAGACAGACTCACTAAGCGCCTGTAAGCAGCTCCAGTATTCTGGGTGTCATACACAGTGCGGGCCGGGGGAGCGTGGTGCCAGCGTCGCCTTTCGTTGTGTCACTGACAGATCTGCTTTCATCTGCTCCACTATTCCTGCAAATAGATCCCATGTGTCTGATATGGCGTAGCCATCTCCACTCTGCTATGTTCATGTCTCTTCTGTGCAATATGACTCCCGTAAGCATGCATTATGTATATACAGACATAATACCCCCAAGTATGTTATATAACAGCCTGAGGGACGTGTAATACACAACTATAAGAATGAGGTGAGGTGTAAGATGAGGTTCTGCAGCAGCTGAGGTGTATTATGAGGTTCTGCAGCAGCTGAGGTGTACTATGAGGTTCTGCAGCAGCAGCTAAGCTGTTTTAAGAGGTTTTGCAGCAGCTGAGGTGTAGTATGAGGTTCTGCAGCAGCTGAGGTATATTATGAGGCTCTGCAGCAGCTGAGGTGTGTTATGAGGTTCTGCAGCAGCTGAGTTGTATTATGAGGTTCTGCAGCAGCTGAGGTATATTATGAGGCTCTGCAGCAGCTGAGGTGTGTTATGAGGTTCTGCAGCAGCAGAGGTGTATTATGAGGTTCTGCAGCAGCTGAGGTGTATGATGAGGTTCTGCAGCAGCTGAGGTGTAGTATGAGGTTCTGCAGCAGCTGAGGTGTATGATGAGGTTCTGCAGCAGCTGAGGTGTATGATGAGGTTCTGCAGCAACTGAGGTGTAGTATGAGGTTCTGCAGCAGCTGAGGTGTAGTATGAGGCTCTGCAGCAGCTGAGGTGTAGTATGAGGTTCTGCAGCAGCTGAGGTATATTATGAGGCTCTGCAGCAGCTGAGGTGTGTTATGAGGTTCTGCAGCAGCTGAGGTGTAGTATGAGGTTCTGCAGCAGCTGAGGTGTAGTAGGAGGTTCTGCAGCAGCTGAGGTGTAGTATGAGGTTCTGCAGCAACTGAGGTATATTATGAGGTTTTGCAGCAGCTGAGGTGTATTATGAGGTTGTGCAGCAGCTGAGTTGTAGTATGAGGTTCTGCAGCAGCTGAGTTGTAGTATGAGGTTCTGCAGCAGCTGGGCCACAAATCTGTACAATACACATTGCCCCATGTCAGTCACTCAGTGGGCAGTGAGACTTGATCTGTGATTCCTCAGGAATAGATGAGCTGTATCTGTCTATCTCTGCTCCTGGTTGTATACCTGCAGGGATGTAGCTATAGGGGTGCAGGGGGGCTGGGGCACCCTGACCTGTATTATATATGGCTCCTGGTGGGCGGGGGCCTCATTACTGATAGGCCCCGCAGCTTTGCATTAGGTCTCTCTTCACCTTTTAGGTAAAATCTGGCACATTCCCCATCAGCACAGAACATAGTGCAGCTCATTCTCTGTCTGCTCTGTTCACATTCATCATTCTCTATGTGCTGAATAGCTGTAACACATATGTGTAAGGATGTATGGATACAAAAATAAAGTGAGCACATATATACCTAGATACATGTGCGCTACATCCAGCGCTTGGAGTGATATGTCCGTTGGAAATGGGCCTGTTGGTAAATATTGTGCATACAAATCTATTAGATCTTGTTATCACACAGCGATGCCCGGTCTCATCATCCACATCAGTAGTAAGTCTGCAATAAAATGGCCGCTACAGTGCAGATATTGCATAAGGCCTACCTATTATCCGTTGTATGCATATAGTCCTGAGGCAGAGATCATGCTGACGTTCAGGTTGATAGCCTGTGGCCGTTGTACTTAGAGTGCAGTCTTCCTGGTGATTTTCCGGCCGGTAACACTGCGCACCAGCACAATAGTTCCTTAGTGAACTGAAACAGTCCTGAGTGACGTCACTCTTCCTGGCTGTGGATCCTCTGGAGTCACAAATTCAAATCCTACTAGTTTCAGTGCAAACACCTTCATCAGGGATCACAGTGCTCCCAGGATCCTTTCTCCTTTATATGTTCAGTAAACCAGGGATTCTGTTGTGCAGTGTTAAAGGGGTGCTCCAGCATGGGGGCACTTTTTTGGGGGGACCGGGGAGGAGGTGGCTGAAATAAAAGACGTCCACTTACCTCCCCGATTCCAGCGGCGGGTCCCGCATCACGGCGCTCCGGTGCCCGGTTCCCGGCCGCTTCCTGGTGTCTGACGCCGCCCGAGACGCTACGTCTCCGGGCCGTTCAGCCACTCAGTGAAGGAGGCGGGATCTGAGCGGACTTGATATGTAGCGTCTCGGGCGGCGTCAGACACCAGGAAGCGGCCGGGAACCAGGCACCGGAGCGCCGTGATGCGGGACCCGCTGCTAGAATCGGGGAGGTAAGTGGACGTCTTTTATTTCAGCCACCTCCTCCCCAGTCCCCCCAAAAACTGCCCCCACGCTGGAGCACCCCTTTATTTACCAAATGCTGTGCAGCTGAGCAGGATCCTGCCTCTGTCTTTACACCTTAACCCTTTGTGTTCACCCTGTGTGTCAAGACTATGCAGGGCTGAAGTTTCGTTACAGTGTATGACTTTTCCTCAATTGGATCAAAGAGTGTATTTGGGATCTGTCTAAAGCTGAAGTTCTGTTGCAATGTGTCACTTTTCCCCAGCTTTAGACAGATCCCAAATACACTCCAATTGAGGAAAAGTCATACACTGTAACGAAACTTCAGCCCTGCATAGTCTTGACACACAGGGTGAACACAAAGGGTTAAGGTGTAAAGACAGAGGCAGGATCCTGCTCAGCTGCACAGCATTTGGTAATTAACACTGCACAACAGAATCCCTGGTTTACTGAACATATAAAGGAGAAAGGATCCTGGGAGCACTGTGATCCCTGATGAAGGTGTTTGCACTGAAACTAGTAGGATTTGAATTTGTGACTCCAGAGGTTCCACAGCCAGGAAGAGTGACGTCACTCAGGACTGTTTCAGTTCATTAAGGAACTATTGTGCTGGTGCGCGGTGTTACCGGCCGGAAAATCACCAGGAAGACTGCACTCTAAGTACAACGGCCACAGGCTATCAACCTGAACGTCAGCATGATCTCTGCCTCAGGACTATATGCATACAACGGATAATAGGTAGGCCTCATCCAATATCTGCACTGTAGTGGCCATTTTATTGCAGACTTACTACTGATGATGAGACCGGGCATCGCTGTGTGATAACAAGATCTAATAGATTTGTATGCACAATATTTACCAACAGGCCCATTTACAACGGACATATCACTCCAAGCGCTGGATGTAGCGCACATGTATCTAGGTATATATGTGCTCACTTTATTTTAGTATTTTCACTATTTGGGGAGACAATTAGGGTTCTCCTTAACATCTAGCTGCTGTCTTGAAGCATTATATAGCGCCAGTGTTGATTCTCTTGACACCACAAGCGATCTTATCTTTTATTGATGTATGGATACAGCTACACAGCATCCGCAGCCAACATGTCTAATGTGTATGGAGGCCTTAAAGTGTCTCTCCAGCAATTGCCTCCCACCTGTTCAGTAAAGATTGGAGCAGGTAGACGCCATTGAAGCTGGGCAGTACAGGGGCCGAGAAGCAGTTGGGCAGTACAGGGGCCGAGAAGCAGTTGGGCAGTACAGGGGCCGAGAAGCAGCTGGGCAGTACAGGGGCCGAGAAGCAGCTGGGCAGTACAGGGGCCGAGAAGCAGCTGGGCAGTACAGGGGCCGAGAAGCAGCTGGGCAGTACAGGGGCCGAGAAGCAGCTGGGCAGTACAGGGGCCGAGAAGCAGCTGGGCAGTACAGGGGCCGAGAAGCAGCTGGGCAGTACAGGGGCCGAGAAGCAGGTTCTGTGGACAAGTTCTGGTGATCAGAAAAGGGATTGTGCGTGGAGCTCACCGGGCATCGGATGGTTGCCTTGCCAACAGTACTGAGTTGTCATCCTGCACAGATCTTTGGAGATCAACATTGGATGTAACATTTTGAGAAACAGGTGCCACACACTAGCTATGGACATTTAAAATCAAAATGATGAAGCCTGGTAATGCTGATCACATGATGAAGCCTGGTAATACTGATCACATGATGAAGCCTGGTAATGCCGATCACATGATGAATCCTGGTAATGCCGATCACATGATGAAGCCTGGTAATGCTGATCACATGATGAATCCTGGTAATGCCGATCACATGATGAAGTCTGGTAATGCTGATCACATGATGAAGTCTGGTAATGCCGATCACATGATGAAGCCTGGTAATGCTGATCACATGATGAAGTCTGGTAATGCCGATCACATGATGAAGCCTGGTAACGCTGATCACATGATGAAGCCTGGTAATGCTGATCACATGATGAAGCCTGGTAATACTGATCACATGATGAAGCCTGGTAATGCCGATCACATGATGAATCCTGGTAATGCCGATCACATGATGAAGCCTGGTAATGCTGATCACATGATGAAGCCTGGTAATGCTGATCACATGATGAAGCCTGGTAATGCTGATCACATGATGAAGTCTGGTAATGCTGATCACATGATGAAGCCTGGTAATGCCGATCACATGATGAAGCCTGGTAATGCTGATCACATGATGAAGCCTGGTAATGCCGATCACATGATGAAGCCTGGTAACGCTGATTACATGATGAAGCCTGGTAATGCTGATCACATGATGAAGCCTGGTAATACTGATCACATGATAAAGCCTGGTAATGCCGATCACATGATGAATCCTGGTAATGCCGATCACATGATGAAGCCTGGTAATGCTGATCACATGATGAATCCTGGTAATGCTAATCACATGATGAAGCCCGGTAATGCTGATCACATGATGAAGCCTGGTAATAATGCTGATTACGCGATGAAGCCTGATAATGCTCATCACGTGATAAAGCCTGGTAATAATGCTGATTACATGATGAAGCCTGGTAATGCTGATCACATGATGAAGCCTGGTAATAATGCTGATTACATGATGAAGCCTGGTAATGCTGATCACATGATGAAGCCTGGTAATAATGCTGATTACATGATGAAGCCTGGTAATGCTGATCACATGAGGAAGCCTGGTAATAATGCTGATCACATGATGAAGCCTGGTAATGCTGATCACATGATGGATCCTGGTAATACTGATCACATGATGAAGCCTGGTAATGCCGATCACATGATGAAGCCTGGTAATGCTGATCATGTGATGAAGCATCCACAAACAAAAACAACAAAACTATGAATGTACAAAGACAGCCTAATGCTGGAAGATAAACCTTGCATGTTAATTATTAAAACAGGAGTGGGGGAGTGAGGAGGTATGCATACTGAGGCTCACACGGCCTCCGACACTAGCGCTCTGAAGATTATCTAGAGAACTGAGATTAACTTAACATTAACACCATCTCTTCTATTTAAGAGTGGGTAGCAGCAAACTGTATGAAAATGTCAGCCCTATGCGATTACAGTATGTACACGTGCACCTTCATGCTTATTGACCTATAGGTAGTAAATAGATAGTGGCACATTGTAGTTAAAAATTTATTGTGGAAACTAACAGATGTTATTATAAACTTGTTTTGCCCTCTTCTGTATGTCAGGCGGTGTAACATTTTTCCTTGTTTTTTGGTCTTTTGAGGATATTTTAAAGCATTTATAGTAACAAAATCTAAACAAGAATAGAAGTTATGCAAGAATTATCGGCTCCCCGGGGCTGTTTCTCTTAGGCGAGATAACTAAGCCTGTAATTCCGTTTAGTATTAAAGTAAAATCCGCCAAAAGTCACTTGTAAAACGCTGGATACATAGTAAAACTTTGCTTAAAGCCATTTGGATAAACATTTCTATATTCAAATTTTAGCACCATCTGTCCTCCGGTTTTCCCAACACAAACTGAAATCTGACGTCCTGGGAGACCGAGGAAGAACAACATCACATTTTTAATTAAACAAACAAACAAAAAAAAAAAACACATTGTCAAGAATCTAAAATTATACATCAATTTTATAAAAAAAAATGGTATGAAAAAAATTCCTTTTATTGTAATATATTATAATGAAATTATACGCGGATACAGGATATCGGTGGAGTCTCTTCAAACACTCAATGGAAATTCACATAATAAAATAATATTCTGTTTGTAGCCCAATACATCTTCCACTATGAAATATTCCCGCAGGCAAAATCATCCAGAAATTACATCTGAAAAGTGACATTGGATGGTGCAGAAATCCAAAAACATTGATATGGCTTCATGTTATATTGATGACTGCATTCATATTTATTAATGAGCGAGTGGGCGCATTATTATCATCATTTTAGAGAGGTGACATAGTGGAGCCGCAAAGAAGGAGATAGTCATTGTTCATTCTAACGGAGTTATGTACGTTTTTCACGCTCAACATTGACATTTCAAGAGCGAGAATGGCTGCGCTCACACACACTTTTTGTCTGATGCTTTTCAGTTCAAAACAAACACACCAAAAAATGTTTTGTTTTTTTCTTGCATTTGCGTTTTTAACTTAATGTGTGACTGATCTTTTTTGTGTGCTGAACTTTTTCCCTCTGCCTTCACATGACCTAGTTGCTGGACCAGGAAAGGTGACCAAAAAAAGAAAAAAAAAAAGCCTCATGCAAAACAATGGTGTTTTTGAGACAACCAGAACAATCCCATTGAAGTCTATGGGAGAAAAAACGCCACAGTTTGCAAAAAAAAAAAATGTCATGTCACAATGATTCATTTGAATATGTAAGTTTGGGTCTATTATACAGTAAGAAAGGTGTAGCAGCAGGTGTAGATTTGGTATGCCGGGGGCAGATTCTCTAAGAGGCGTACGCCTCTTAGTGAATCCTGCCGCAAAGAAGGGGCAGAGCTTAATATAAGACCGGGGTACTTGTACCCCGGTTTTCATAATACCCCCCAATGCAATTCTAATTCCGAGGTCAGAAAGAGGAACATGTAAGAGGCACAGAGGGACCTGTCTCAAAAGTAGGACTGTCCCTCCAACAGAGGGACACTTGGGAGGTATGCAGTTTCCAATATGCAGTGAAGCTACTCATGAGAAAACAAAGCAGAGTGCACCCTAGCTTCTAAAAGAGCAAGAAAGTATCCTGAACCAAGAGGAACTGATCTTGATAGAGCAAAGTTGCTAGAAGCCTACATACTCTATCTCGCCACGCGGGTGTAACCAGTTAAACCTGGCCACTCTGCTCAACTCAGGTATCAAGGTCCGGGGCTTGTGTCACCCTAATAGGACGAGTCACCCTACACTGTAGGGCAACAGGTGGTATCACGACAACAAAGGTCAAAACACAGACACAGGTATCTTTCTACCGAAGTATTCTTCAGTATTCTACTTCTTCTAAAGTTCCGGCAGAGCACATTTCTACCTTGGGTTGGGACTCTCGGCACAAACTCCTCTCCACTACTCTGAACTCTCTGCACAAATTCCTCTCTACTTCTCAGAACGCAACCAAGTCAGCTCAGCTTTTCTACTTCAAATGCTCTTAGCGCAGATTCTGTTCTGTCACATATACTGTCTATGATCAACTGTTGTACAAAGCGTTTTCACAGTAAAGAAGATTTTGTTTGTGATAACGGGACACAGTGATCCTTGGGTCATCTCCCCTTTCTGTGGGTGGCGGTAACGATACTCCGGGTGGACCACCGTAATAAGTACCCAAGGGACCCCCTCATAGCCTGGCAGGTCAACAACCACAGGAGAAAGGGTGTAGCTTGTCACCCTAAACTAAAAGCATTATTTATCTCCGTACATGTTATCTGAATGCAGCCTGTCCGGCTTACCTTTCTTGTTACTTTTCCTGTTACTCTTGTGTGTGTCTTATATACCTGAATTTAAAAAACTGAATATTTTCAATAAAAAAGTATTGAAACGTAAAATAAAAGGTGTGCCTCCATACCTGTGTGTCCAACTGGCACTGGCATCACGATATGCTCCGATCAACCACTATAGAAGTGGCGTCACACGGTGCCATCTAGCAAGTGACCGGTCGAGCACACACCACACATGTATTTTAGTCATGTCAGTGTATCAGTCTAAAGTGATTATGCATAGTGGATGAGGGACCCACTGAGGCTCTGTGTCCCAAAGTCCCAAGAACCTGGAGCTGGACCTACATATCAGCCAAAGCTATCCTAGACTCTGCCATCATCCCCAGGATCCCTGGGACCGGAGCCCAATACAAGGATAAGCAGCTTCTCTGTCCTTTCCTGGGGAGAAGGGAGGCTGTACGCCATTACTTTCCGGAGACTGTAATAGCCTATGATATTTCTGTCAGTTACCTCCAATCCATTGCAGCTGTCTATACACACAAAGCAGGAAGGAAGTGTCTCCAATATGGCCGCCTCCAGGAGAATTTTAAATAAAAATAAATGGTTACAACTTTAAATAAAAAGTAAAAACCACATGGTTTCCTGCTGCAGTCTTCCATAAGGCTACGGTAGCTTCACGCCATATTCAAGCATTATGTTTCGCTATATAGTCGCATATGTCGACCATTGATTGTGAGCCCTCGCGGGCAGGGTCTTCTTCCCCCATGTACCAATCTGTCTTTTGCCATCATGTAATGTTTTCTGATCTTGTATTGTTCCTGCCTGTTGCCTATCTATTGTATAGCGCTCTGGAACTAAGGGCGCTTTATAAATAAATAATAATAATAATAATAATAATTGATGCCACATGCATAAAGTGCAGCTAGCGATGATTTCCAATAAAGTTAGATTAGAGACATATCTAATCTATTGGTGTATACAACAGCTGCATGCCTCCATATATACGCCAACTATAGAGCAGAAAGTGGTCCCTTACAGTGCAGTTTTAGGCGTTGTTCACACTGAATGAACAATGGACATTGTTTTGCATTGATTTCAATACAACACTTTTTTTAATGACAAGAACGACCACTGTTTTAATCGGCAACAACGGCCGTTCTTGTCATAAAATAAAACGTAGTGTGAACATAGCCTTGCCCTCTGTGTGTTTCTAGCTGCACTGTGGCTGTTTCACATTTGCATTGCACATCTATAATGTGTAATCTGCTGCCCCCTAATGGCCATTTTGTGTCATGGTCAGAGCAAGGGTCCACACGAGGAAGGTAATGCCTTGAAGTGGGAGGTCATGACTAGTGTTGAGAAGGCCTGTCAAGTTTTTCGGGTTCTGTAACATTCTACGAGCCAGAACAGAAGTTGGATGTTGCACTAAGGAGTCCTGGAAAACATGAATACAGCCATAGGCCATAGGCAGTGTCCTTGTTTTCTTGGCAGCACTAGGGCTGAATCCAACTTCTGCAGCCACGAGGGGAATGAAATGTGTTGAGCTTCCTGTTCGGAGAATGTGGCAGAACCCAAACATTTTGACTGGTCCGGTAAGGTAGGGGCATATGCAGCTGGTAAACAATGATTTATAGGGATGTGATCAACTGACGAGCGGCCGTTTTCCCGCTCCTCGGCTGATCGCTGACACATTTACTTGGGTGAATGAGTTGCCGATAATTGGCCCAAGTAAAAGGGCCCCTAGATGCAGCGTCGGTGAAATTACCCTGGGTTGCAAGGGACCAGAACCCAGTGGAAGCTGCTGTTAATCATGGAGCACCAGTCCTTTCCAGGCCAATCTTCTAATAATTCTCCTCCAAGAGGACCACATTTTCAGGTATCATCTTGGATCTTGTCTGTTATCCTTCAGGGAAAAGCTGTTCAATGCTGCATTACAGGACCTGTTAGCCACAAGGCCAGGCCTGGTCATCAGGGTAGCTGAAATGATTACAAAGAATTGCCTGCACCCCACCGCTGGGCATTGGAGAGCGTTAGTGTATCTACACATCTAACAAGAACCCACCAGTAGACAGTCATTGTGCATTAACCTTCTTTGGAAAAAAAAACAGGGGACTGTAAGTTTCCTCAAGCTACTTAGAGAGTAGGAGAAGATCAGGGACCTCTACATTACACACCAGCCTAAAGTCAGGGTGTTTCTTGGCTCTGTTCACATATTCCTAATACTGTTGAACCAAGAACTATTCGGCTCAACATTGCAAAAGCTCTGTGCCAAACCTCCAGGAACGAAGGAGATCGGTGGAACCAACCAGGCCCCATCACTACGACAAGGACGCAATACCACAAGGCTCAGCCTTCCTCTCAAAGTCGTTTTTTTTTTCCCTTCATTATTAATATACAATAATTTAGAAATTTACTATTTTAGAACCATCCAATGAATATTCAAATCAACAATTCTCTCAGCTAAACTGGTCACCAGCCTGAGATCTCTTCCTTGGGTTGTAATTGTACATACATTTCTCCCATAAACATGAATTCCTAATAAGCTTTCCTATAATATTGTCCCGCTGCCAACACAGGAGAAGTTTTCAGTAAATAACTTTGAAGAACCCTGAATAATTGATGCCGTGACCGGGGCTATCCTCTCAATGACTCAATAGTCAGATGACCTCATTAAAGCTTTATCGAGACCTTCTCGTTCTCTACGGACCTCTCGGGATGATGGAGTTCTTTAAAAGTATGAATACAAAACACCATAAAATACAATGAGCTGCCTCAAAGAATGAAACTTATGTAGCAGGATCGGGTCCAAAACTCATTTTTTTCTCTTCCTATCCAACATTTTTGGAAGATATTTTTCTTGACTGTATCATTAGAAATAAAATAAAATAAAAATTAAAGGGGCTTCTCTGAAATAAAGTATTATTAGTATATCTTTAGACCAGAGAGAGGCTCTATTATATGGACAGGAATACTACATATACTATACTAATATATCACCGAATAGGCATACCCCTGTGTACTATGGAAACTAGAAAAAGGTCACATTTAAAGAAGCGCCATTGGCAGATTATAATGTGGGCCACATCCTTATACAATTTGTAGTGGCACTGCGGAGCAGCACATCACGGAGGATCCTCCAATCCTCCAGCGGGCCTGAGTCATGTGCTCCCAGGACATATGTGTGTCCCTTCAAGTCCCCAGGCAGTGTCTGTAACATGCCCGCTGTGCCGGGAAGACTAAAGAGGAGAGTATGGGAGGTGAGTTATTTTTGGATTTTTAAAATTTATCTATTCTTCATGAGCAGTCCCACTATAGTAGACGAATCTAACTTGCTGATAGACCCCTATTGCGCATGGGGCACCAAGGAGGAAGGTATGTTTCTTACCTTCCTCCTCTGCACTCTTCCCATGCTGTTATAAGTGTTTCGTAGTCCTGGGTCTGGAGCACCGTTAGGAACACTGACCCTCCCCCATAACGAAATTCAGCCTGATCCATTGATTATCATTAGAAGGAGCATGCCGGCTTGGCGATGGTGGCTGGGGAGTGCTCCTTACGGTGCTCTGGAGTGAAGATTTCACTGCTAACAGCATGGGAATGGCGCCGAGGAGGAAGGTAAGAGACATACCATCCTCGGCACCCTATGTTCAATGGGAAAGTATCAACAGGTTATATCCATCTAACCTGCTGATAGTTCCCCTTTAACTGATGGGAGTTTTTGCCTCTCTACTTAGTGTACACGAACAGGGACTTCTGTCTTTGAAAGGTGTCCTTGCTCCTATCAGTAACTTGCTCAAAGTCAATCCTAAAAAATAGTAATTCAGAGAAATTAAAATTTGGGAAATCGGAAACCAAATCAGTTTGTGCCAGACCAATTTGATCATGTCTTCTTAAAACTATCACAGTAGGGGGGGAGGGGAAATTGGGGTTATTACAAGAGTTACAATTATGATGTACAAGAGTTTTGTCCTAGTTTTGTAAGCCCTAGTTATCACACCGTTGTAAAGCTGTCTGGTCTGTGACACAGTTCGCCGTTTTCTACTTCATCATTGCTTTGTGAAATGCCACGATAGGCAAAAGCCGACAAGACGGATGGCTCATATTTTAGGCTAATGTTTTTATGTTACAAATAAACTATGTCAGAAGAAAAATGCCTGGTGCTCCGTCACATAAATCATCTGCACAATATCATTTTGTTTGTGCTGTCGATTCCTCCCCCCAAAAAAGGCCGAGTGATTCAGTAAGAGTCACACGGCATAATAGTTAATTTACTCATATTTAGCTCCCGTGACAAGTCCGATTATTTATTTTCTTTCAAATGAAATTACTTCTGTCGGGGTGGCATTCGCACTTGGCTCAGTCGATGGCGAGGGAAGGAGACGTAATTCCTTAATGGATTAGGAATGCTATTAAATGTTAGAAATGGAATTAACAGCTAGAAGTTTTTTTCTTGTTTTTTTTTCATATCACTTTATATTATGCATGTTTATTTTGTATATATTTCTTTGCCTTTTTCGCACTGTGCTCGAGCAGATGGCATGTGAAACTTTTTTCTTTTTTTTTTCTTTTTATGTGCTGCTTATCTAGCTGTATGGTTGACAAGATGCCTATGTGAAATGTGATAATGGAGGATTAGGAAGGCGATTTAATGTCGTGGAAGTAACAAATGGAATATTTTTAGAATTTATCTATAAATGCTTCTCAACATGGAAAATGCAAAGCCCAAGAGGACAAGCGCTACAGTAATGTTCAAGGTTGTGCGTCCCAGTACTTGTTCTGTGCAAAGCAGAAGCAGATGCGGCCAATGGTGGGCGAATATTGTGAGACAGGGGAGGTACCTGGAAGTTAGTTTTAAGGTGCAATGCCTACCAAACCACCTATGTCAATAACCTTACCTACTAAACCACCTCTGTCGATAACCTTACCTACCAAACCACCTATGTCAATAACCTTACCTACCGACCCTTCTCCTATGTCACTATCCTTACCTACCAAACCTTCCCCTGTCACTATCCTTACCTACCAAACCTTCTCCTATATCACTATCCTTACCTACCACTCCTTCTCCTATATCACTATCCTTACCTACCAACCCTTCTCCTATATCACTATCCTTACCTACCACTCCTTCTCCTATGTCACTATCCTTACCTACCAAACCTTCCCCTGTCACTATCCTTACCTACCAAACCTTCTCCTATGTCACTATCCTTACCTACCAAACCTTCTCCTATGTCACTATCCTTACCTACCAAACCTTCTCCTATGTCACTATCCTTACCTACCAAACCTTCTCCTATGTCACTATCCTTACCTACCAAACATTCTCCTATGTCACTATCCTTACCTACCAAACCTTCTCCTATGTCACTATCCTTACCTACCAAACCTTCTCCTATATCACTATCCTTACCTACCAAACCTTCTCCTATGTCACTATCCTTACCTACCAAACCTTCTCCTATGTCACTATCCTTACCTACCAAACCTTCTCCTATATCACTATCCTTACCTACCAAACCTTCTCCTATGTCACTATCCTTACCTACCAAACCTTCTCCTATATCACTATCCTTACCTACCAAACCTTCTCCTATGTCACTATCCTCACCTACCAACCCTTCTCCTATGTCACTATCCTTACCCACCAAACCTCCTATGTCACTATCCTTACCTACCAAACCTTCTCCTATATCACTATCCTTACCTACCAACCCTTCTCCTATGTCACTATCCTTACCTACCAAACCTTCTCCTATATCACTATCCTTACCTACCAAACCTTCTCCTATGTCACTATCCTTACCTACCAAACCTTCTCCTATATCACTATCCTTACCTACCAACCCTTCTCCTATGTCACTATCCTTACCTACCAAACCTTCTCCTATATCACTATCCTTACCTACCAACCCTTCTCCTATGTCACTATCCTTACCTACCAAACCTTCTCCTATGTCACTAACCTTACCTACCAAACCTTCTCCTATATCACTATCCTTACCTACCAAACCTTCTCCTATGTCACTATCCTTACCTACCAATCCTTCTCCTATGTCACTATCCTTACCTACCAAACCTTCTCCTATGTCACTATCCTTACCTACCAACCCTTCTCCTATGTCACTATCCTTACCTACCAAACCTTCTCCTATGTTACTATCCTTACCTACCAAACCTTCTCATATGCACTAACTTTACCTACCAACCAACCCTTCTCCTATATAACTATACTTACCTACCAAACCTTCTCCTATGTCACTATCCTTACCTACCAAACCTTCCCCTATGTCACTATCCTTACCTACCAAATCTTCTCCTATGTTACTATCCTTACCTACCAGACCTTCTCCCATCACTACCCTTACCTACCAAATCTTCACCTATTTTACTATCCTTACCTACCATACCTTCTCCTATGTCACTATCCTTACCTACCAACCCTTCTCCTATGTCACTATCCTTACCTACCAAACCTTCTCCTATCACTAACCTTACCTACCAAACATTCTCCTTTGTCACTAACCTTACCTACCAAACCTTCTCCTATATCACTATCCTTACCTACCAACCCTTCTCCTATGTCACTATCCTTACCTACCAAACGTTCTCCTATATCACTATCCTTACCTACCAAACCTTCTCCTATTTCACTATCCTTACCTACCAAACCACCTCTGTCACTAACCTTACCTACCAAACATTCTCCTTTGTCACTAACCTTACCTACCAATCCTTCTCCTATGTCACTATCCTTACCTACCAAACCTTCTCCTATGTTACTATCCTTACCTACCAACCCTTCTCCTATGTCACTATCCTTACCTACCAAACCTTCTCCTATATCACTATCCTTACCTACCAACCCTTCTCCTATGTCACTATCCTTACCTACCAAACCTTCTCCTATCACTAACCTTACCTACCAAACATTCTCCTTTGTCACTAACCTTACCTACCAATCCTTCTCCTATGTCACTATCCTTACCTACCAAACCTTCTCCAATGTCACTATCCTTACCTACCAAACCTTCTCCTATGTTACTATCCTTACCTGCCAAACCTTCTCCTATGTCACTATCCTTAACTAACAAACCTTCTCATATGCACTAACTTTACCTACCAACCAACCAACCCTTTTTCTAAGTCACTATCCTTACCTACCAAACCTTCTCCTATATAACTATCCTTATGTCAGGAATCAGGTGATACGGACACGACAAGACAGTGAGCCCTAGGTCTGAACCCACCCACTGTCACCTGCCTGCTTGCCTCAATCGACCCTAGGCAGTCGCGGACAACCACGAAGACGTTCCCTACGCTGCGTAAGTGAACACACAGAACAATACAGACAGACAAACACAATAGAGAGTAATGAACGATCCGGGTCAAACCACACTAGCAACAAGGTACAGAATCAGGAAAACAAGGAATAGTCTAAGTCCAGGCAAAGGTCAAAACACGAGTAGTCAAGGAAAAGGAATCAGGACGGGGATAACAGGAAAAGGACAGGGAGAGCTGGGACTAGAACTGATCAATGAACTGATCTAATAGCCAGCGATGTACTGCTGGCTGGCTCTGAACTATATACCAGAGGGAGGGTCCTGGACCAGAGCTAATTGGTCCGGACTCCTAATGAGCAAAACACAGCAGCTGCACCGCTGCATGCAGAGTGGCTGAACTGAAAGCCACTCACCCTGAGCGCAATGCCACTCAGCTGTGTCTCGGCCGGCCGACAGCCAGTCACGTGACCCCACGGCGTCTCCGGTCGCTAGGGTCGCCGTCGGGTCTCCGTGACGTCACTCGGCCCCTTCCGGCGGAGGCGGAGCGACGGCGCTGCACTCCAGCCGGGGCAGACATCGCTGGAGCGCGGTCAGGTAAGTTGCTGACACCTTATCTACCAAACCTTCTTCTATGTCACTATCCTTACCTACCAAACCTTCTCCTATGCCACTATCCTTACCTACCAAACCTTCTCCTATGTCACTATCCTTACCAGCAACCCTTCTCCTATGTCACTATCCTTACCTACCAAACCTTCTACTACGTCACTATCCTTACCTACCAAGCCTTCTTCTATGTCACTATCCTTACCTACCAAACCTTCCCCTATGTCACTATCCTTACCTACCAAACCTTCCCCTATGTCACTATCCTTACCTACCAAACCTTCTCCTATGTCACTATCCTTACCTACTAAACCTTCTCCTATGTCCCTATCCTTACCTACCAAACATTCCCCTATGTCCCTATCCTTACCTACTAAACCTTCTCCTATGTCCCCATCCTTACCTACCCAACCTTCTCCTATGTCACTAACCTTACCTACCAAACATTCTCCTATATCACTATCCTTACCTACCAAACCTTGTCATATGCACTAACTTTACCTACCAACCAACCCTTCTCCTATATAACTATACTTACCTACCAAACCTTCTCCTATGTCACTATCCTTACCTACCAAACCTTCTCCTATGTCACTATCCTTACCTACCAAACCTTCCCCTATGTCACTATCCTTACCTACCAGACCTTCTCCCATCACTACCCTTACCTACCAAATCTTCACCTATGTTACTATCCTTACCTACCATACCTTCTCCTATGTCACTATCCTTACCTACCAATCCTTCTCCTATGTCACTATCCTTACCTACCAAACCTTCTCCTATGTCACTATCCTTACCTACCAAACCTTCTCCTATGTCACTATCCTTACCTACCAAACCTTCTCCTATGTTACTATCCTTACCCACCAAACCTCCTATGTCACTATCCTTACCTACCAAACCTTCTCCTATGTAACTATCCTTACCTAGCAAACCTTTTCCTATGTCACTATCCTTACCTACCAAACCTTCCCCTATGTCACTATCCTTACCTACCAGACCTTCTCCCATCACTACCCTTACCTACCAAATCTTCACCTATGTTACTATCCTTACCTACCATACCTTCTCCTATGTCACTATCCTTACCTACCAATCCTTCTCCTATGTCACTATCCTTACCTACCAAACCTTCTCCTATGTCACTATCCTTACCTACCAAACCTTCTCCTATGTCACTATCCTTACCTACCAAACCTTCTCCTATGTTACTATCCTTACCTGCCAAACCTTCTCCTATGTCACTATCCTTACCTACCAAACCTTCTCCTATATCACTATCCTTACCTACCAAACCTTCTCCTATTTCACTATCCTTACCTACCAAACCACCTCTGTTAGTAACCTTACCTACCAATCCTTCTCCTATGTCACTATCCTTACCTACCAAACCTTCTCCTATGTCACTATCCTTACCTACCAAACCTTCTCCAATGTCACTATCCTTACCTACCAAACCTTCTCCTATGTTACTATCCTTACCTACCAAACCTTCTCTTATGTCACTATCCTTATCTGCCAAGGAGTTGAAGGAAGATCTCAAGAAAAGACCAATCATAACACTGTAAATTAGGAACTAATATGTGTCCAAGAGGTTAGATAATACAGAAACACAATATGTGTAATCATGTCTTTTGGTTCTGACCAATGTGTAATAGCGATTCGCAGCTGATGACTGTGTAATGAAAATATTAAAGTTCATACATTCCCTCTCCATGTTCCCTGGTGTCTTCCTGTCTTGTCCCCACAGCCTATGGTGCAACTTCAGAGACAGTCTCTGAAATTATAAGCTGCTCAGCCAATCACTGAACGGGAAGGGACCGCCGCGGCCAGTGATTGGCTGAGCGGCCTGTCATTTTAGAGACTGGCTCTAAAGTTCCACCAGAGGCTGTAGATAGTGGGCAGAACTAAAGAGAACACTGGGGATCGTGGTCAGGTATGTATGAACTTTATTATTTCACACTTTTACAACAAGGACTGTACAGACATCACTAACAGTCTATCTCCTATCTATCTATCATCTATCTATCTATCTATCTATCTACAGTATCTATCTATGTATTATATATCTCTATCTCTCTATATATATTATCTATCTATCTATCTATCTATCAATAATTATCTATCTATCTATCTATCTATCTATCTATCTATCATCTATCGCCCTTGCTGCATGATAAACATGTCGTGTAATAGGCTTGGTAAGCGAGCGCCACTCTAGCACATCGGCTTTTGTTTACTATAGTGATCAGGCCTTCTAATATGGCCCTAAAACATACAAAAAAAAAAAAGACACATAAAAATATATTTTGTACTGAGCATCAAAGCAAAAAATACAGTAAGTTTTCAAAAGTTAAAGAAAAAAAAAAGAGAAAAAGTTGTTCTGAGAAGCGAATGAGAAGTATTTTGGCTGCGTGTTCTTGCTCTGCCCATGTGGTCCTCGTCTCACATAGAAGCATTAGCCAATAGATTAAGTACCCACAAAGACCATACGCTACTAATTATACATTGTCTTGGTGTTTTTTTGTGTTTGTGCTTGAAAATGATGTTTATCCTGACAGCCAGTCAATAGCTGCGAGCGCTCCATGTTCATTTGTTGTGCGGTAAACGCCTAATTAGGCTTCTCATGTAACACAAAACACTCGCAGCCCCATGTTATGTTCTCATTCTCCGATGTTTGATGCCTCGATGAGCAGAACATTCCGACAATCACTGCTACCAGGACAAGCACTAAAAATCTATACTGTATTTCTGTAAAAACTGGCAAAAAACTAAGATATGGCGGAAAGTACGAAAGACTGAAAAAAAGATCTCATCTAGCCATCTATCAGTGGTATGGGACTGGGTAGCCATGAACTCATCCACCAATACTTCATCCACGTCTACTGTCGGAAGGGTCTACAATGGCATGTGAACATCAGAACCGGACCATGGGGTGATAGAAGAGGGCAGCCAGGTCTAAAGTGGACAACTGGGTCGTCACCTACCTGGGGAAGAGATGGCACCAGGATGAGAAGAAGACAAGATGGCAGGGGGTAGTGTGATGGGCAATGTTCTGATGGAGACCTTGTGTCCTGGCATCATGTGGATGTTACTGTAACTGTTGTTATTGTCTTGACTTATTTTTTTTTTTTTTTACACTTGTACAGTTTGTGGATATTTAGGTGACGGGGAAGCTCGGGATTACCAGGAAGGGCAATGGCTTCAGACCTATTATAGTTCACTCCAGAAAATTTGTGTAAATTAGACAACTTGTAGACAACTTCAGCATGTGGTACATTTACAGGTGATAAATATCTCAAGATTTTCTTGCCTTGGTGTATTTTTTTTTTATTATTATTATTATTTTTTTTATCAGGCATATAGAATTCTGGTCTAGGCTTTAAAGTTACATCTGGCCAAAGTGCTTTGGGAGAAAAAAAGAACATATTAAAAGAAAACTACTGTATGTGAAAAACATCACCAGATAAAAGATATGTGTAAAACCGGCCTTAAGGGTCAGCGAATTAGTACTAAGACTTCACATATGGTTGGCAGGGGAGGAAACAACATAATAGTTAATAATAATAATAATAATAATAATAATAATAATAATAATAATTGAATTATTATTCAAAATGTATTGTTGGGGGGGGGGGGGGAAAGCACCACTCTCTTGTCTCCAGGTCAGGTGGAGTTTGCAATTAAGTTCCATTTACTTCAATAGAACTGTGTTACAGAACCTGCATCCAAACTGGAGACTGGAGCGGTGCTGTCTCTGAAAGAAAGTGACTGCGTTTTTGTAGCGCTGGGTAACCCCTTTCAAAGTTCTTGAAGGGACATTCAGGACAGAACAGGAGCATTTCTTTCTTCCCAAGTTGCAATATAACCTTTTGGCCAAATTACCTACAAACAATCCAATGTGTTAGCATACCACCTGTTACTTCTTATCCTCCCTCTTAAAGGGATCTATCAGCAGGTTAGATGACTCTAACTTACTGATAGCCATCTATAGCGCCCGGGACACTGAGGAGGAAGGTATGTCTCTTACTTTCCTCCTCGGCACCGGTCCCGGGCTCTTAGTCGGCATAATCTTTGGTCAGCTCCATTGAGGATCGGGTGGGCCAGATGACCCTGTGGGGGCAGGTCAGTACTCCTAACAGTGCTCTTGGCCAAAGATTACACTGACTAACAGTGTGGGAGCTTCGACAAAGAGTAAGGTAAGAGACATACCTCCCTGCTCAGCATCCCGGGCACTATAGGGAACAATGAGCAGGTTAGATTTGTCTAACCTGGTGATAGTTCCCCTTTAAGAGAGAACCCATCAGCCAAACAATCCAGCGATCACCCTGGCCCCTTTTCCGGTATCAGCAAACCACAAATTGATGGACGTTGAGTTTATTTTCTTGGACCCCTTTTATCTAAACGTACCTTATTAATAAAGGTTTAAAGGCAATTACATTTCTCTCCAGAAACCAGAGCAAAGGATATATGATAATAATAGCCGCACAATGTTATACTCTGATAATAACAATAACATAAAATGCTGATTCCAGCAAACTGAGTCAACTTTTTGTATTACATTCGCTCTATGCCCGGCGGACAGTCTGCTACAATGCATGGACTCTATCTCCACAGGACGCATTATTAAATATTGTAACACCGTGGAAAACAGGACATCACGCTGATTCCTCCTCGCTGCACCGGTCAAGGCAATCAATCAGGTTCCTATGAAGATTTCTCTCTTGTAATTCCCAGTCGGCCGAACAGAAAAAAAAAAGGGAGAGAAAACAACTATTTCCAGCTCTTATCAATTATTTAGTCCTGGACTGTTTCTATTAATTTATTAGTGACTGAAGTTAGATCAAGTGATCGATATTGTCTAATCTCAGGCTCACATTTTATTTCGGACTATCTATAGGTGATTTGCTCCTCTCTAGATTTTTTCCGACGTTACACGCTTTGTTCTTTTAACTTGGCGAGAGCCTTTTCAACTATTTTCAGTCTGAAAGGAAATACTGATCAAAGTCTTCTGGGAAATCTGGAAATAAACATATTACAGCTGAGAGATGACATAAGAATTGGCCGACACGTAGGGATGTAGTGTGGATCTAATGGTTGTTAAAAAAGAATTCCAACGCGGGGAAAACATGGGGGAGGGGGAACATAAAAAAGAAGTTATATTCACCTGTCCCATTGCCTCTAGCACCGCGTCCCACTCCTGGACCCCAGCTGGCTGTCTTCTTAGCTCCCCTCTGGCTACATCATGACCCAGTTGACATATGTCTGCTAAACCAGTCAGTGAAAAGGGCGGGACACCGGGTTGTGACAATCCCAGAAACTGGGAGGTCAACCGGTGGGGTACGGGAGCAGCAGAGCGTAGCGTGGGCACAGGGAAAGGTGGGCTTATTGTCTTTTTTAATCCCCTCCATTATCACCCTCTGCCCATAATAATTTTTTCCTTCAAGAGCCACTAAAGTCACCCTAATGTTCTCATTTGACCCTATTAAGGCTTTCGCTCAATGCTTTCCTAAAGTCCCTATACACCTTATATTTTTGCCAGCTGTCAATCTTGCAGTGGGTTCAGCAGTCCGTACAAGGTGTATAGAGCTCTCCCAACTATCAACCAACTGATGATGCTGATGGAAATAGGCATCAGGCATGTTGGAAAATCACTATTTCTCCTCTTTGTTCTGTGAGAGGCAAGCCACAGCCAGAGCTCTCTTATTGTGACATAACCATTAAGGACATGGAAAGGACACTGTGAGTTGGGAAGATAGGGGCCAGAATAGAAGGATAAGTGATGCCCAAGCAACGTTTGGCCATCAGTTATTGTAGGTGTATGCCCACCTTCACTGTGAAGTCGAAGCTTTATTGGCTGTATCCTATGAGGGGTGTTATACTAGAGCCAGTGAGCCAGAAGGATACTTACTTGGCTCTCTCCAGTACCTGCCACACCCACTGCTCTATTCATAACACAGAAACTGGGGGGGGGGGGGGAGGAGTTTGGAGATTGCCCCCCCCCCCCCCCATCATGTCTTATTTTTCCCTTATCCTGTAGATAGGTGGCAAGTAAATAAGTTAAGTATTGTTTTAATAACTCTTTTAATGGACATTATAGATGTCTAGATGTTAGATTATGGAAAGCATAGACAATATATTGTTCTAAATGTTTTACAAAATTATTATCCTTTAGAGAGGCCATGTTTAAAAAAACATACTTAACATTATAGATTCTAAAAGGTCAAAGTGATCAAGGTTTCTATGGCATGCAATACAAGCTGTGACAATATCCAGTCGCCTGTGAAGAACAGAAATACATAAAATCCAAAAAATCCAATCTTTTCCTTCCTCTCTGCTGGTATTGACTTTACCAGTCGTACGTTATAAATATCTCCTTGCAGATTGGCATTCTTGAAGTCTTCTGGCCTCTGATTCATCATCTTCTGCCATTACCGGTATGCTGTGGATCAGAGGTCTTGATCTCCCCACCCCATGCTCACATTTTAACTGTGGTTCTTCACCTTATTGATCCATTTGTTGCGCTGCTATAAAGTACTGAAGCTTGGGCTCTCGCTGTGCTGTCGGCCATTATCGACAATTTTTTGCATTTTTCTTTACTGCATTTTTCAATTCATTCAGTTGTTTAGTGTCAAAATTTCGAATTCCTGTTGTTTTGCGGACAAAACTAACATGGCCCCTGCGTTAGAAGTGACATTTCCTGTACGGTTCTGAACTTTGCTCAAGTCTCTTATCACACACCAGCCAGACTCTGTCCTTCTAATTGGACTTTTTAGCATTTGCAAGACATTTCAATTTTGCTCGTTTTATCTTGTGTCATCTCATTATTTTTTTTCCCTTCATTTACAAGAGCAAGCATTGAACCCCAGCTACAAGATTTGAACAGATGTGTCCACTTAAATATGCAGGAAAATTGTGTCAATTAAAACATTAAATATAATGGAAACACTAAGCATTTGGGAATACATTTCTACTTGTGAAAATGAAAATGATGGCGGGTCAGTCCAACTTTGTTTCTTAAATAGATGTAGAAAATGAATCATTCATGACAACAATTTCTAAAAGCTTCCTGTACTGTACTTCTATCCTTTATGGTACCTGCAACATTAATGGAAAAATGGAAAGGGAGACAAAGGACATAAACAAGAGAATAGAAGGACAGGTAACGGAAAGGGAGGGAAGGGAAGAAAGGGAAAGAAAAGAAAGAGAAAAGAAATAAACAAGGGAATGGAAGGATAGGGAGAGGAAAGGAAAGGAAGGGAAGAAAGGGAAAGAAAAGGAAGAGAAAAGAAATAAACAAGGGAATGGAATGATAGGGAGAGGAAGGGAAAGGAAGGGAAGAAAGGGAAAGAAAAGGAAGAGAAAAGAAATAAACGAGGGAATGGAAGGATAGGGAGAGGAAAGGAAGGGAAGGGAAGAAAGGGAAAGAAAAGGAAGAGAAAAGAAATAAACAAGGGAATGGAAGGATAGGTAACAGAAAGGAAGGGAAGGGAAGAAAGGGAAAGAAAAGCAAGAGAAAAGAAATAAACAAGGGAATGGAAGGATAGGGAGAGGAAGGGAAGAAAGGGAAAGAAAGGGAAAGAAAGTGAATAAACAAGGGAATGGAAGGAAAGGGAGAGGAAAGGAAGGGATGGGAAGAAAAGAAAGGAAGAGAAAGATAAAGACAGAGAAAGGGAGAGAAAACAAATAAATAAGGGGATAGAAGAACAGGGAGAGGAAAGGAAGGGGATGGAAGAAAGGGAAAGAAAAGGAAGAGAAAAGAAATAAACAAGGGAATGGAAGGATAGGGAAAGGAAAGGAAGAGAAGAAAAGAAAGGAAAAAGAAAAAGAAAGACAAAGAAAGGGAGAGAAAACAAAATAAACAAGGGAATGGAAGGATAGGGAGAGGAAAGGAAGGGAAGAAAAGAAAGGAAAAGGAAGAGAAAGACAAAGACAAAGAAAGGGGGGGAAAAAAAAATAAACAAGGGAATGGAAGGACAGGTAATGGAAAGGAAGGGAAGGGAAGAAAGGGAAAGAAAAGGAAAAGAAAAGAAATAAACAAGGGAATGGAAGGATAGGGAGAGGAAAGGAAGGGAAGAAAAGAAAAGGAAGAGAAAGACAAAGAAAGGGAGAGAAAAGAAATAAACAAGGGAATGGAAGGATAGGGAGAGGAAAGGAAGGGAAGAAAAGAAAAGGAAGAGAAAGACAAAGAAAGGGAGAGAAAAGAAATAAACAAGGGGATAGAAGAACAGGGAGGGGAAAGAAAAGGAAGGGAAAGGAAATAAACAAGGGAATGGGATTATAGGAAAATGAAAGGGGAAAAAAAAGACAAGAAAAATAAGAGGGAGGAAAGGAAATCAAAAAATAAAGAAAAGGAAAAAAGTAAGGAAAGTTAGAGAAAGACAAGAAATAAAAGACTGAGGACAGAAAGAACTTAGGAATTGGGGTAAAGAAAGGAAAGGGAGAGACAAGGAAGGGAAAGTAAAGGAAATAAAGAAAAATTGAAGAGCAATGAAAGGTAGAGAAAGGAAGGGTGAGGCCTTCCTCATACATTCTGGGATCTTTCCTTCCTCCCTCAAACATTCCATAATAACCCCTTTACTGAAAAAAGCTTCTTTAGACCCATCTACTACAGCCAACTATTGACTTGTCTCCGAATTCCCCTTCGTCTCTAACGTCCTGAAATGTTTGATCTATTTTCGCCTAACCCACTATCTCTCTGATAACTCTCTTCTTGACCCTCTACAGTCTTGCTTCTAATCCCTTCACTCCACTGAAACTGCTGTCACCAAGATGTCAAACAATCTTCTTAAGGCCAAATCACAAGGAAACTACTCCCTGCTGATTCTCCTGCGTTTCTCAGCAGTGTTTGACACTGTAGACCACCAACTTCTCCACTCCATGCTCCTCTCTCTTGATTCCTCTCTGACTGCTCTTTGAGTGTATCCTTCGCTGGCTCTACTTCCCTGTCCCCTACCTCTTACTGTTGGGGTTCCCCAGGTATCAGTCCTGGATCCCCTTCTCTTCTCCCTCTATATAGCCCCCATTGGACAGACCATCAGCAGGTTTGGTCTTCAATACCATCTTTACACTGATGACACCCAGCTATATATCTCATCACCCCTGCATTCCTGCAAAATACCAGTGACGGTCTATCTGCTCTAACACCATGGCCTCTCTATTTCTCAAACTCAACCTTTCTAAAACTGAACTTCTCATGTTCCTTCCCTCTAACCAACCCAAGCCCGACATCTCACTCTCCACCTGTGCTACTAGCATCACTCCTGTGCATCAAGCTTTATGTCTTAAGGTTATGCTGGACTCAGATCTATCCTTCACTCCCTATATCCAAGCTCTTGCACACTCGTGTCACCTCCACCTCAAAAACATCTCCAGAATCCGCCCATTTCTCACCATTGACACAGCTCATACTCTTACAGTTGCCCTGATCCATTGCCGTCTTGCAACTCCCTACTAATCGGTCTTCCTCTCTTTAAGCTCTCCCCTCTCCAGTGTATCCTTAACGCAGCAGCCAGGCTCATCTTCCTCTCCAGTCGCTATACCGACGTCTCCCCCCTGTGCCAGTCACTGCACTGGTTGCCCAATAAGTCCAGAATTCAGTTCAAACTCCTCACCCTCACCCATAAAGCTCTCCACAACTCTGCCCCTCCATACATCTCCTCCCTAATCTCCACCTACCATCCTTCCCGTGCTCTATGCTCTGCTAATGATCTTACACTAACCTCTTCCATAATCAGAACCTCTCACTCCAGCCTTCAAGACTTCTCTCGTGCTGCACCAGTTCTCTGGAACGCCCTACCCAAAGACCTCAGACTCATACCCAACACTCACAGCTTCAACCGTATCCTAAAGACTCATCTCTTCAGACACGTTTATAACATTCCCGAAACTCGTCTCCCCGTCTACTGTCCCCACACTCTGACAGTTCCATGCACTCTTTACGTTTTACCTGTAATCAGACAGCTCATCCTGTTCTTTCTGTCTATGTACAATGGCTGGACCATGGGCAAATAAAGCACTTATGCCTCCTGTGTCACTCCCAGTTGTACATTCCTCTTAGTAAAGCTGGACAGGCCTGTGCCTGTGTAGGTATTGCACAGAGATGTGCCCGTGCTCTGGAGCAGGTGGAGATTTTTGCCTGTTTTAGGCTGGGTTCACATTACATATATTTCAGTCAGTATTGTGGTCCTCATATTGCAACCAAAACCAGGAGTGGATTGAAAACACAGAAAGGCTCTGTTCACACAATGTTGAAATTGAGTGGATGGCCACCATTTAATGGCAAATATTTGCTGTTATTTTAAAACAACGGCTGTTATATTGAAATAATGGCCGTTATTTACTGTTATATGGCGCCCATCCACTCAATTTCAACATTGTGTGAACAGAGCCTTTCTGTGTATTCAATCCACTCCTGGTTTTGGTTGCAATATAAGGACCACAATACTGACTGAAATATATGTAGTGTGAACCCAACCTAAAGTGTAAACCTTAAATGACATGCGGGAGGAGACCACACCTCTTCCTCTTCTTGCCGGGCCCGCCTTCCAGACGGGCGAGGGTTATGGCAGGCATACGCCTCCTCCTCCCTAGCTATGACCAGGGCACAACAATATTAAATCTCCCTCGCAATGGAGTAAAAGAATAACATTGTACATAGTATGATTGGAAAAAGAGACATATGTCCATCCAGTTTTTTTGTATTATCTATATACTTTTTAGGTCGTATAACATTTACAAAAAGAACCAACCAGGTGGCACAGCTTTACCCTTAGCACCGCGCTTCACCGTGATTTCATTGAGGAGTCTCTGGCCTCCTCAGGCTAAGGCTAGCTTCACACTGCGTTTTCAGCATCCGTTTAACGCATCCGTTTTTTGCAAAAAACGCATGAAAAACGGATTGCAAAAAACGGATTCATTTGTGTGCATCCGTTTTCCCATTGACTTCCATTATAAAAAAAAACGGATCCGTTTTTTTAACGGACCAAAACGGACAAAAAAACGTTTTCTGGACGTTAAAAAAAACGGATCCGTTAAACGGATGCTGAAAACGCAGTGTGAACCTAGCCTAAGGCTTTAAGGTGCTCTAGAACATTTAGCACTACGGCATTTATACATGTGACGTCCACCAGCAGTGTGTAACTGCGAAGCCTTCAGAACCATGTCCCGTTGATCGATCGATCTATCTATCTATCTATCTATCTCCTATCTATCTATTTATCTATCTCCTATCTATCTATCTATCTATCTATCTATCTATCTCCTATCTATCTATTTATCTATCTCCTATCTATCTATCTATCTATCTATCTATCTATCTATCTCCTATCTATCTCCTATCTATCTATCTATCTATCTATCTCCTATCTATCTATCTATCTATCTATCTATCTATCTATCTATCTATCTCCTATCTATCTATCTCCTATCTATCTATCTATCTATCTATCTATCTATCTATCTATCTATCTATCTCCTATCTATCTATCTATCTATCTATCTATCTATCTATCTATCTATCTCCTATCTATCTATCTATCTATCTATCTATCTATCTATCTATCTATCTCCTATCTATCTATCTCCTATCTCCTATCTATCTATCTAATCTCCTATCTCCTATCTATCTATCTATCTATCTATCTATCTATCTATCTATCTATCTATCTATCTATCTCCTATCTATCTATCTATCTATCTATCTATCTATCTCCTATCTATCTATCTATCTATCTATCTATCTCCTATCTATCTATCTCCTATCTATCTATCTATCTATCTATCTATCTATCTATCTATCTATCTATCCATGTTTTGTTTTTTAATTTAACCCCAAGTACAGAAATCAGAAGAAATACCTGAAATGATTCTCAAAATCTTGAAATTCTTGAAACATACTTTACTATTGAGTTTCACAGTCTCATTGCTCTTACAGTAAAGACTCCCCCCTCCCACAGACTCAAGAAACATGACTGCATAATAATAACCACCTTGATGACTGTCTTCCAAACCCTAAACCATAAAGTTTAGGACTAGAAGAGAGATTAATAAATATGAATTTGCTTTCTTTTAAAGGGTATAAAATAAAATGGTGACTGCAAACAACTTGGATTTTGCATCTGAAAACCTGAATTGTGCAATGATGAAAAAAAAATAGATAAAATAAAATAAAAAGAAGTAAAAAGAAATAATAAGCCAGATAAAAATGTTAAAATGTAAAAGAAATCGAACTAAATAATAAAAAAACAAATAAAACTGAAATAGTAAAGTCACCGACAATAGTCTTGGACCTTCATTCACTTTCTATTCGCCTCTAAAAAAAATCCCTGACAAGGCTGAATGCCCCACTGTGGTTTGGAGACGTGAGTTGTTATGACAGGAACTGTGTGCTTGAAATCTACTAATTTCAGAGCGTGTCACTCACAGTCCATGCCGGCATCTTATTTTCTATCCAAGAAAGAGATGATTCTTCACAGATCTTTCACTTCCCTCTTGTGTCTTTCACGCCAGATCTACTGGCATTCTGCTGCTGATCACTCATGCAATTAGAAAGAAATTCCGGGCTACAAAGACGGGGGTCTCCTCCTTGTCTCCTCGGATCCGTGTCACTTCAGCTGCTCATATTCCATAAATACAGCGATCCTCGTATTAAAGGGGGATCGGGATGAAGCGTAACGGGGAGCGTTGTGATTTCTGCCATCGTAGCGGCTTTACAAGTATTTTTGGTGGATGTCATAATGATGGAGGAGAACGTCCCGTCACTCCTTAGATTGAAACAACCAGGATAATTGGAGAGTGTTCACACGCCTCAGATATGTTGCAGGAATTTTTTAAGACTGGTCCTGCCGCGCATATTTCAGAAAGTCATAGGATTGTAGCTGAACCAACAACATTTAAAGAGCAGAACTGGTTTCCTGCCACAGTGCAATCATTCGGCATTTGATTACCGGTGGCTGGATGCAGTCTTAGGGAGTTTGGGAAAACATGGATACAGCCAGTGGCATAACTAGGATTCATGGGGCCCCATAGCAAAAAACAGTTTGAGCCACATAAATCCTAGTGTCTAGAGGGTAGCGTGAGAGCCCCCCCTCCCCCTTGGACTGTGCTCAGAGCGTCAGCAGTATGTCCGAACCAATCTGAGATGCTGCTGGGAGTAGGAGGTAGGCCCAATAGCAATTGCGTGGTCTGCCTCCATGGTAGCTATGCCACTTGATACAGCCACAGGCCATAGGTTGTGTCCGTGATTTCCAGGACTGCATCCAACTTTTTCAGCCACTGGTAATCAAATGCCAAACAATCCAACTTGTGCATAGACCTCCCAGAGATCCACTGTGGTACAAAAAACTGGACTAGATACAAGGTCCCTGCCAATCATTCGGCATTTGATTACCGGTGGCTGGATGCAGCCTTAGGAAGTTTGAAAAAACATGGATACAGCCAGTGGCATTACTAGGATTCATGGGGCCCCATAGCAAAAAACAGTATGAGCCACATAAATCCTAGTGTCTAGAGGTTAGTGTGAGAGCCCCCCCTTACCCCCCTGGACTGTGCGCAGAGCGTCAGCAGTATGTCTGAACCAATCTGAGATGCTGTTGGGAGTAGGAGGTAGGCCCGATAGCAATTGCGTGGTCTGCCTCCATGGTAGCTATGCCACTGGATACAGCCACAGGTCATAGGTTGTGTCCATGATTTCCAGGACTGCATCCAACTTTTTTAGCCACTGTTAATCAAGTGCCAAACAATCGAACTTGTGCATAGACCTCCCAGAGACCCATTGGGGTACAAGAAACTGGACTAAATACAAGGTCCCTTTGCCACCACCCAACCCTTGTAGACCTTGGACATACTGTGAGGCTCCTGGCCCCAATGTAAGAACCAATCAGAATTCCTTTCTAGTTGTGACAGTGTTGAAAAAAAAAAGTTTTTTGTTTTTTTTTTTACTGAAAAATATTTTAATCATTCAAGAGGGTAACACTCTTATGGATCCGAAGACAAGTGTGGCTGTGTTACTACAAAGTAATGTAGAACCAGGAGAAATAAAAAAAAATAAAAATAAAAAAATGATATTCCATATGATACTTCTTTGAGCTATATGAATTTATAAAACTTTCATGGATATGGCCATATCCATGTTTCCAGGACTCCAACTTCTTCAGGTCGCACGCTCAGGTTTGGATGAACTCGCTCATCGCTCTTCTTCAATAGGGACTCATAGATTTATTCTGTATGGTTGTGTATAAACCTGAAACCTTGTGCTGTGTTCCATTACAGATAGACTCCCCATATACGAGGATTTATTCTGTTTGCTATAACATTCTATATCATTTGAATACACTGTGTTGAATCCATGCATTACCTCTATTATGGTCATTGCTCTCTATTTAAATACAGAATACTGCGTTGATCATTTCTTTTGTTGGACTCGTTGAAGAGTAAAAAGCCTGCGGAAATGGAATTTTAAATCTAAAAATTATAGAAAATCTAGTATTGTGTGTTCATAAAAAGAAAAAAATCCACTCTATGTAATATATTCGTATACTATATGGGTTATGTGCAAATAAGATGAGAGATAGGGGAGGGGTCATTTACATATCTGGATAGCCCACTGGGATATAAACCCATCCTCTTACTCAAATTGCTCTAAATGGCGGCAAAAGTGTCGAGAAGTTTTTCCAAAAACAATGCAGCAAAAAAATCAATAAAATAAAATTTTAAATAAATAAATAAGTGAAAAGGTTGAATGTTATGTATTTCCCTCTACCCTTTTCTGACAGGGCCGGCTGTTCACCGATGAGGAGGGGGGAAAAAAAATCTGAAATGATTGTTTTCTGAAAAGGTCAGAGCGTTTAGGAAAACAGAGAAAAATAAAAACACGGAAACAAGTGAAAACACTTGTCATCTATTAGAGGCCTTCTTGTTGCTGACCACACATGACATTTGCTGCAGCATTTTGTAGACACCTCCTCTGTTGTAGAATTACATCATAGACTGCAAGGAAAAGAAAACAAACTTGAACTATGACTACTTAAAGGGGTTCTCTGGAGATTTTTTTTATCAACTGGTGTCAAAAAGTTATGTAGATTTGTAATTTATGTCTATTTAAAAAGATCTCCAGTCTGCAAGTACTTATCAGCTGCTGTATGTCTTGCAGGAAGTGGTGTATTCTTTCCTGTATGACACAGTGCTCTCTGCTGCCACCTCTGTTTGTGTCAGGAACTGTCCAGAGCAGTAGCAAATCCCCATAGAAATCCTCTCCTGCTCTGGACAGTCCCTGACATGGATAGAGGGGGCAGCAGAGAGCACTGTGTCACACTGGAAAGAATACACAACTTCCTGCAGGGCATACAGCAGCTGATATGTACTGGATAGCTGGAGATTTTGTATAAGGCCCCCTTCACACGTTCGGAAAATCCACCTGGATTTCTTATCAGGAAATCCGGACGGATTTCCGGACCCATAGGATTACATTAGACACGGACACCCTTCCGGATTTTTCCGGAAGGGTGTCCGTTCCGGAAAATAGGTCAGGATTTTTTAGATCCTGTCCTATTTTCATCCGGAAACCCGGAACGGACGCCCCAATAGAAGTACCGGAACGGACGCCCCAATAGATGCTCATCAGGAAAGCGTCCGTACCTCCGGATGGCCTGTGAGAGCGCCGTACCCGTTATGCAGGTGCCCGCCGGGACTCTGCACCCCGCGGCACCAAACCCCCCCCCCCCCCGGGGAACTGGTGCCGGTCGGGACTCTGCACCCCACACCCCGCACCCCCGTGAAGCAGGTGCCCGCCGCGCGCGCACCACCTGGCCTGCCCCCCCTGAAGCTGGTGCCGGTAGGGACTGCGCAACGGTGCCCGCCAAGACTGCCCTGCAACCGAGTTACTCACCGCCTGCTGCCGCCACTGCCAGCCTGGACCCTCATGGACGCCACCACTATGGGAGGGGACACCGGGACAGGTGAGATCACCCACCTCCAGCCCAGAACTAAAGGGGGAGGCAGTGGCAGGGTATACGAGGGGGAGGCAGTGGCAGAATACACGAGGGGGACGCAGTTGCAGGGTACACGAGGGGGAGGCAGTGGCAGGGTACACGAGGGGGATGCAGTTGCAGGGTACACGAGGGGTGATGTGGGTGCTTGTGATGTATGTTGGCATACTAGATCATATTGAAATCACTTTTTTTTTTCTTCTCCATCAGGAAATCCTGAAGGCTTTTCCTGATGGTTTCCTGATGGTTTACTGAAGGTAAAAACAGATTACTGTCAGGAAATCCTGATACTTTCCTGATGCCTTTTGAGGCCTCCTGATCAGGATTTCCTGACAGTAAAAACTGACACGGACGTGTGAAGGGGGCCTAAATCTGTATAACATTCTGATGCCAGTTAGTTTGAAAACATTTTATTCCCCCCCTCTGAAGTGCCCCTTTAATAAAAAAAATAATGATTAGAATTTTGATTGTTTCTTATTTAGTAGTTATAAGTATAAAGAAGGTATGTGATCCCTGGAAATAAAATGTGTATGATAGCAGTGTCCCCACTTATGTATAACAAACAGAAAAAGTTTAAATCATAAGTCTACCACTTATGAACTTTTGATTTAAACTTATTTAGTAGTTATGTCTGATAATAATAATAATTTTTATTTATATAGCGCCAACAGATTCTGCAGCACTTTACAATTCTGATGGAATAGGGAACAAAAAACTATTATATTTCTAAGTATGAAAAATATGTAAAACCTGCAGTAAATGTCAATTATTTTTATAGAACACCATGTAGTCAGCTTAAGTATTGCAGCTCAAATAAGTTCTTGGGGGACATTATTGAACCTTACACTCCTGGATGTACACCAAGGAGAAGGAGCAAATTTGCCCCTTCTCTCTTCCGTACGCCTGCCATATTCCCCACTCGCCTAATGGGTGTGTGTGTGCGTGGGGAGGGGGGGGGGGCAGCAAGGTGAGGGGTAAATCCTGATACAAATCTACACCTGCAGGGCCAGCGGGGTTTACTAAAAGAAGTGCACCTTTTAGTGAATCCGGCTGGGGAAAAGGGGGTGGGGCCCAATTTCCAAGTACGTCGGTCTTAATAAACGTTTTTATTAGTTTTTAAAGGGAAGTTCTAACACGAGATTAAATAGTTTTCCTACAGCAGAAATGTCTGTCTAACAAAGGCTTCTACTGCAAACTCCCTTGTGGTGCCTGGAATATTGACGGCTCTAAGATTAAAACTAGGTGTTAGGCTAGTTGTAGGGGCTCTTATAAGGCTAATAATGTACACACTAAGGGGGGATTTATAAAACTGGTGTAAAAGTAGAATTGTCTTAGTTGCCCCTAGCAACCAGATTCCACCTTTCATTTTCCAAAGAACCTGTGATGAATGAAAGGTGGTATCTGATTGGTTGCTAGGGGAAACTAAGACAATTTTACTTTACGCCATTTTGATAAATCTCCCCCTAAGAGTCATCCTCCAGCACTGAGGTGAAGAACATACTCCTGTGGAGGAAACCTCTAGGTAACCAATGCTGAAGAATTGCCCTTCTCTTGGGCTTAAATTTCATATTGTAACTAATCAAATGAAAATAAGATTGATAATTTCATTACATATATGGTACCATGCAGAAACAGATTTACAATAATACATGCAGTATCAGTATCCACATTGGTTGTAAAGATTAGAAAAAGGGAAATGTTTTTTTTTCTTCAGATCTTCTTTTGAAAAACAGGAAGTGAGAGACAAGTTAGGACGTTATATCTCTTCCTGAACCCCAACCTCATCATAGCCATAGGTAGTGTCCCACCACAAGTGTTGTGTACGTGCATCCCAGTAAGTCATGCACCCAGGTAAAGTGGTAGATGAAGTATTTCATTTCCCCACTGGGTGCAACTACTGTTTTTATATGTCTTTCTATGCACAGCTGTAGGTCATGGGTTAAATGTCTTTATGTCATGTGTTATGTGCTGATGACTAGGAGGCGCTCTTTCACCTTTATCCTATCCTGTTCTTTCTCTCTACACACATTGTCTACCCCACCATTTACAGGAGGGTTTAGATAGCACCCCTGTAGAAGTTACACTGGTAGAGGAAGTAAGTTTAGTCAGTCTTAGTCCAGTTTTCAGTGAGAGAGGGCACAAAACAAGACAGTTCCTGCTTTTGCCAGGACCCCTGACAGGAATTAAGCTCAGATGCAGCAAAAAACTCTATTCTTTGTACAAACAACTACCTATATTATGCAATGTTAAGCAACAGAAGAGCACCCACTAAGGAATACCATAGATCACACCTGGAACCCTTCTAAAAAGTTTAGCTGATCCCATTAGGACAACACTACCATTCTAAGAAGGTCTACGTATCCTACTGCACAATGCAGGTCGACTGGAAAACTCAGGCACCTAGCTACACTCAAATAACCGACGACTGGGACTCGTACTACCCTAGCAGGGCAAGTAGCTTGCAACTGCAGGGCATAAGGCGGTCAGACTTAGTCTAAACATGAGTACGAGGATTTCTTTGCTACTTATATATTCACACTACAGTTCCGGCAGAATACAAGGTCTACATTGGGCAAGGGCATTGGACCCATCTGCCTCTGCTCGCACCTATACAAACACCACCGCACACCTTGGGTTATTTTTCCCCTTCTCTGTGGGTGGAGATACCGACATCCTGGGTGGGTCAGTTAGCACTCCAGGTTGCCGTGATGAAAGCCCAAGGGACCCACAACAAACCCGGAGGTTGCTGACCATTTGGGGACATAAACCGTCCATTTACAAACAGGTACCAACATCCCACCTGTGTGCTGAACTAGCACTGGCGTCATGACAAATAACATCAATGCTACTGGCCAAGTCACCACACATACACTAGGCATATATGCCTTTTAAAAGCAGAACCACCTGTTCTTAAAGGGGTTCTCCAATTAATGTTTAATTGTCCCCTATCCACAGGAAAGGGGAGAAGTAAGACATTGCGGGGGGTCCAAACTCCATCCCCCCCAAGGATTTCCGGATGGGCCCCTGGCTTGTTTGTCCTGAATACAGCTGCGGGTCAGCATGTGAACCCCGTCTCTATTGATTCTCTGTGGAGGAGCCAGAAAAAGCCAAGTGCTGTACTATGTTTTAATTTTCAATACCCCTTTAAGTGTATACCAATATTTGCGTGGGCTAGAGGTCCCTCCCAATGCCATGTCACCCTTTTCTCTGGAAAAGTCTGCATAACAATCTGTGAATTATGGTGAACATGAACTTCAGTGGGTAGTGTGTGTGTGTGTGGGGGGGGGGGGGGGGGGGGGGCGGGGGGAGACAAGGGATCCACCTATGATTTCAATGTATGCCCCTTCCCTTAAAGGGAACCCATCATCATAAAATTACAGTCCAATCTGCAGACAGCATGTTATAGAGCAGGTGGAGCCGAGCTGAATATTATACAGTTACGGGAAAACATTGAGTATAACCCTTCTCGACTTAAGAGTCTAGTAGGCGGTCTTACTTAATGATTGACAGCCTGCCCTTTATAAGCATGCATATAGCTTTCAATCACTGGGTAGGCCCACCCACAGGACTCCTAAGCTCAAAAAGATCAAGTTATACAGAATGTTTCCTCACACATTTATATATCAATCTGCTCAGCTCTTCTTACTCTACTAAATGTTTCCTTTAAAGAAGTTTGTTTGCAATGAACAAAAATAGAAGAGTTCAGATCGCTAGAGGAAAGGGCTCTTGAGGTGTCCTGCCAGCCGCTGATCTCATCAGATTGTATCTCACAAGTTTCCTTATCTCGGAGCAATGTTTATGGCGGCTTCATAAAAATCAATGAGCATTGATTTACAGAAAGTATCCAAAGATCTGGTAATGCAACTTGTGTAAGAGGAGAGAAAAAAAAAAGTTACATGACCTGAATGACATGAAAGTCTCAACATGAGAGCTGAGAAGATGCGAGTGAATTTTCTATTACAGAGCCGTGTTTATCTCACCTAGAGAGGAGGATGCTGGGATAGCGATATAAACATGCCATATATATCATACAAAGATTATAGATAGAGATATCACATAAAGGAAGGTGCACCAATTTCTCTGTATCTCTGATTCATCGCATGCTGCATCTCCTCTCCCCACCAGATGGCGCACTTGCATTATACCTTATAGAGAATACTATCTGGCTGAAAAGCTTAAAATACAAGGAGTCTCTGTGTGTAAAATTTTAGAAGAACATGGATGTTCTACATGACAATGATGATTTTCCTCCTGTCTATTCTATAAACTTCATAAATTGTTTTAGTCACCACAGAACACAATATAACACTATAGTACAGTAGTCAACACAGTCAGCTATCCCTGGTGGGAATATATCCTTCTATAAATAGATGTCCTTCATTTTCAATTACCATTTTGCATTTGAGGGATTTTTTTTTTAATGTGCTGAGTTTGTGTATATATAGATAGATGATAGATAGATAGATAGATAGATAGATAGATAGATAGGAGATAGATAGATAGATAGATAGATAGATAGGAGATAGATAGATAGATAGATAGGAGATAGATAGATAGATAGATAGATAGATAGATAGATAGATAGATAGGAGATAGATAGATAGGAGATAGATAGATAGATAGATAGATAGATAGATAGATAGATAGGAGATAGATAGATAGGAGATAGATAGATAGATAGATAGATAGGAGATAGATAGATAGGAGATAGATAGATAGATAGATAGATAGATAGATAGGAGATAGATAGATAGGAGATAGATAGATAGATAGATAGGAGATAGATAGATAGATAGATAGATAGATAGATAGATGATAGATAGATAGATAGATAGATAGATAGATAGATAGATAGATAGATAGGAGATAGATAGATAGATAGATAGATAGATAGGAGATAGATAGATAGATAGATAGATAGATAGATAATAGATAGATAGATAGATAATAGATAGATAGATAGATAGATAGATAGATAGATAGATAGGAGATAGATAGGAGATAGATAGATAGATAGATAGATAGATAGAAGATAGATAGGAGATAGATAGATAGATAGATAGATAGATAGATAGATAGATAGGAGATAGATAGAAGATAGATAGGAGATAGATAGATAGATAGATAGATAGATAGATAGATAGATAGATAGGAGATATATAGGAGATAGATAGGAGATAGATAGATAGATAGATAGATAGATAGATAGGAGATAGATAGATAGATAGATAGATAGATAGATAGATAGATAGGAGATAGATAGATAGATAGATAGATAGATAGATAGATAGATAGATAGGAGATATATAGGAGATAGATAGGAGATAGATAGATAGATAGATAGATAGATAGATAGATAGATAGATAGATAGGAGATAGATAGATAGATAGATAGATAGATAGATAGATAGATAGGAGATAGATAGATAGGAGATAGATAGATAGGTAGATAGAAGATAGATAGATAGATAGATAGATAGATAGATAGATAGATAGGAGATAGATAGATAGATAGATAGATAGATAGATAGGAGATAGATAGATAGGAGATAGATAGATAGATAGATAGATAGATAGATAGATAGATAGATAGGAGATAGATAGATAGATAGATAGATAGATAGATAGATGAGAGAGAGATAGATAGATAGGAGATAGATAGGAGATAGATAGATAGATAGATAGATAGATAGATAGAAGATAGATAGATAGATAGATAGATAGGAGATAGATAGATAGATAGATAGATAGGAGATAGATAGATAGATAGATAGATAGATAGATAGATAGATAGATAGCACTCCAAGGGTAAATAAAAAAAAAAGTGGTGTTTATTTCACCCAAATGTTGCCGAATTGCGGAATTCTGGTGAAATAAACACCACGCTTTTTTGAATTTACCCTTGGAGTGCGGCTTTTTTTTATATTTATATATTTATACACTTGTTGTCCTTCAAGTGTTTTCCGCTATTGCACCATCGAGTATTGCTTGGAGGAGTACTGCAGGACTCTTTTTCCTTTTTAGATAGTTAGATAGATAGCTCCCCCCCACCCCCATCCATGTCAGGAACTGTCCAGAGCAGGAGAGGTTTTCTATGGGGATTTGCTGCTGCTCTGGACAGTTCCTGACATGGACAGAGGTGGCAGCAGAGAGCACTGTGTCAGACTGGAAAGAATACACCACGTCCTGCAGGACATACAGTAACTAATAAGTACCAGAAGACTGGAGATTTTAAAATATAAGTAATTTACAAATCTTTATAACTTTCTGGCACCAGTTTATTTGGAAAAAAAAAAGTCACATGGGGATCTTTTATAGGGCAAGTCTGAGAATGGGGACATGACAGGTGTCAAACTCAGGCCCTCCAGCTGTTGCAAAACTACAATTCTCATCATGCCTGGACAGGTAAAGCTTTGGCTCTCCAGGCATTAACAGGAATTGTAGTTTTGCAACAGTTGAAGGGTCGCGGGTTTGACACCCCTGCCCTATCCTGTGGACATTGCCAGATGCGAAAAGCCCTTTAATGTTTCATAAGACATATATAGAGAATCATAAATTATAAATAAATCACATCAAAACTGATATTTAATGGTTCTACATTGCATAAGGAAATAAATAAATGATGGCATAATTTGGTGTATAAATAAATAATCTATCGCTTAGTTGTCTATGCCCATGCATATTACATATATATGTAGCTGTGATGGGCAGCATTTATATAACAGGATGAACAACAAAGCTAGGATTCTCCGGGTCTTTAAGAAACATGATTGTCCATAGTTACTAGCCCTTTTATTATATAAATATATATTTAATGTTTTTTTTTTTTTTACTTATATAAATGTATGTTTGGTTCTCAGCCAGGATAACTGATGCAATAGTCATGTGAAATGTGTGTTTTTTTTAAACTTGACATAAGGATTGGATGAATGTCTACCAGCTTCAATTACTTGGTCTCATGTACAGTAAGTACCGTAGGTAAAAAATACACACAAGTTAAAAAAAAATCTTTATTGAAATCAAATTCCCCAGACCCCATCTGAACCATTTTATTAACAAAAGAAAATAGTTTTTTATTTTATTCCTGGAGTAGTTTAGGGGTTTGCATTGTGCAAAAAAAAACAAACTTTCTGCTTCTGCCTGGGAAACCCTGTGGCAGTAAGCAGTTGACCGCAAGCCAACATCTTGGTTTGAAGTTGCTAGATTTCTTTAGTTTCCCTATCGTCCCATTGGCATCACAACGTATGGGGTTTAATCGCCCCTGTGAGCCCCTGGGACGAAGGAATTTTAATGAATATAATTAGCATAAGCTTTTAATCCCCTCCTACGGATGTATAAATAGGTCACGCCCCCCTTCGTCATCAATCCGTCAATCGTGGATGCAATGTCAATTCAATGGAATTTTCATCTGGCTTACATCTTTCCCCCAATCTCCATGATTCAGAGAGTTCTCGTGAAGATCAGGATGGACCAGGCGTCAGTGATCATCATCACACCCTTCTGGCCCAAGAGGGCCTGGTTCACCCTGCTCATGAATATTCTGGAGACTACCATTGAATCCGGATCTGATTTCGCAAGGACATCACCTTTGCCAGGACCTAGCCAGTCTTAGCTTCACGGCGTGGAGACTGAGGGGATCATATTAGAATCAGAACAATTTTCTGAGAAAGTATTGAACACTCTTGCTCATGCTCGTAGTACTGCCACAAACAAATCCTATGGCCGTATATGGAACATTTTTCAATCATGGTGTTCTGCGAGGAAAATTGATAGTCGGAATTCTTCTACTCCTCAATTGTTGGAGTTTCTTCAGGAAGTCTTTGACAAAGGGTTGATGCCAGGGTCCATCAAGGTCCAGATTGCAGCCCTGTCAGCACATTTAATTTGTACACTATTTCAGTTTCTGGAAGTAAAAAATTTTGTTAAGGCCATAACAAGGTTAAGGCCTAGGATAACAAAACAGGTGGATTCATGGGACCTTTCGTTTGTTTTGAGACGCCTTTGTCTCCCTCCATTTGAGCCATTGGAGGAGATAGACCTGAAGTTTCTTACTTTTAAGTGTGCTCTGCTGTTAGCCGTAACATCGGCCTAACGTGTAGAGGAGCTTCAAGCATTTGGATCATCTCCCCCTTATGTGGTGTTTGCAGAGGACAAGGTGACCCCTAGATTCCTGCCAGGGTTCCTACCTAAGGTACCTTCATTTGTGAATCTTAATGACCAGGTGGTCCTTCCAGTATTTTCTCCAACAAGCCAGTCCCAGGATGAGGTTGATCTATCGCTCTTAGACGTCTCTAGAACAATTAGAATTTATTTGTCTAGAGTAGCGGATTGGTGTAAGGATGAAAATCTGCTTATCTTATTTTCTGGCAAAAATAAGGGAAAGAAAGCTTCAAAGCCTTCTATATGGCGTTGGATTTGTGATACAATTGGATTGTGTTGTTCATCGGCAGACAAGTCTCCTCCAGAATTTACGAAGGCACACTCCACACGAGCGGTTGCTTCCAGCTGGGCTGAAAGATCTTCCGTACCCTTGGAGAACATTTGCCAGGCTGCATCCTGGTCATCTTTGTCCACATTTGTAAGACATTACAGACTAAAAACTAAGTTTAAAGCCAGAACAGTCTTCGCCAGATCAGTGCTCAGTGCCGCTGCTCTGGAGTAACCCCCCTTGGGGATTTCTTGCTAGTTCCCCATACGTTGTGATGCCAATGGGACGATAGGGAAGCGAAAATTATTATGGTAATTTGTTTTCCCTGAGACCCATTGGCATCACAAGGCTCCCTCCCTTATTGGGTGCTTGTTATTTGACTGATGACGAGGGGAGGCGGGGCCTATTTATACATCCGTAGGAGGGGATTAAAAGCAGGGGCGATTTAACCCCATACGTTGTGATGCCAATGGGTCTCAGGGAAAACAAATTAACATAATAATTTTCGCTTCTCTGCCACCTGCTGGCAGTATCATGAATTACAGAATTAAAGAAAGGAAAATACCTCATTCAGACCTCTCTGACAGCACTGTATCGTGTCTGGGATGGTGTTGATGATGGTCACATCTGTACCTGGTAATGCTGCAGATGTTTAAGAAAACAAGGTATCTGTTGTTAACGTAATCTCTAAGCTTTTGTGCCTCTCTGGAGATTTGCAGCCACTGATATTGCAGTACTAGTGAAAGATTCTATAAACATGCTTGATAACAGATGTAGCCAGTGCTAACAATATTGTATTGATGCAACATCTCTGGGAAACAGCGGTGTCCTGCGGCACTCCCATTGCTTCATGTACTTTATATAAAGCATGGTGGTAAAGCATACACATCACAGGTCACTTACACAATATTTACTCTGACACCCCTCATAAACAGAGTTAGATGCCAGGGAGTCTTTGTAAGATGTGCAGGGACTCCTGTCAATATCTCATAAGGGGCCCTGCTCATTTAAGTGAACTGTGAGCCAGTATTGCTTTACACATCACTGACTTACTGTTAGTGAATTTGTATGGCTTTGTTTACGACTGCTCTGGAGTAAGTAAGGAACACCTAAAGCTTCTATACTAGGCCCAGGGTTGTATCAGGTAACACACAGGGTTTTCTGCTGAGAAGGTGCACCAGATTAAAGGGGAACTATGAGCAGGTTAGACAAATCTAATCTATGTCCCTATTGCACAGGAGACGCTGAAAAGGATGGAATGTCTCTTAACTTCCCCCTCCTTACCATTCTGGTATAGTTAGTCATGTGCTCCACAATCCAGTGAGAACATTAGGAGCACTGCCCACCCCCATAGCCCCGATCCAGCCCCTGACCGGCCTGCTCCATTTATTATCATTAGAAAGGGGAGGGCCAGCTCGGGGTGGATCAGCACTCTGGGGCGGGCAATGCTCCTAACAGGTGCCCCAGTACTCCTAACAGGTGCCCCAGTGCTCCTATCAGTCTTACTGTGCAATAGGGACATATCCCTAATCTGTGCTGATAGAGTGGGGTGATAAGTCCTCATGGGAGCATGGACTGGGGTCCCTGCTTTTTGCCAAGTGCACAAGGCACACTAACTATAACTACATCTGTACATTTTACCTTTTAAAAGTTACCATGAGGATGACCATTGAAGCCCACCCTACATCTACCAATTTAATGCATTACAGTGTCAGGCTTTGAGGTACATGCTTTATCTCCCATAATGTGTCATAGAACAGCATGCTCTGCACAGGTGCTGAACCAGGAGAGAACATACGGATGATGTGAAGACACGTAGTGTGAGAACTAAAGGACTAAAACTTCCATGGTTCCCAAGTGGGACAACTCCATCCAGTGGTCTATATTCTTCACAAGCCATGTATGCACTAATGTGAATGTATAGACAAAGTGCATAAAGCATATGATGAAAGTGATCCCCGGAGAGGTTATGCGCTAGTTACATGTCTTCACCTAACAGCCAAGTCCTCTGACCGTGACTTGACCTCCGTCTATTACCTTTAGTGTGTTGTCTGTTGGTGCAGCAGCTCAATGATAGAAAGTTTTAGCCCATATCTTGTCATTTATCAGGATCACCAATGTCTTGTCATTTATCAGAATCACCAATGTCTTGTCATTTATCAGAATCACCTATGGCTTCTGAGATTACATGGGTTATAAGCCGCTATGACCTATGCACAATGCATGCAAATAGAATATTGCACCTCATCTGAACAATGAGGTTTCAACCCAACATTAGAGTCTTTTTCAAGCATTAGAGTTGAAGTTTCAATTCAAATATTGAGTCGAAACGTTGCACCCGATGGGCGAAACTTGGAGACACTTTAAGGCCCCTTTTACACATTTGTGGTTGTTTTTATGGCCAGGAAACACTGATCCTGAAGACTTTCAGAAGACTTTAGGATACGATCAGTGTTTTCTGGCTGTAAAAACAAGAAGCAAAAAAAAAAAAACACATCATAGTCACCTTCTGCAGTGCTCCGGCTTCTCCTTCATTCTGTGCACACATGAGTGATGTCATATAATGCTGTCTCCGTGATTGAAACTATTGGCTCCGGATTATCATCAGTACACATAGCGCTCATTGAGCTCCAAGTATTCAGTAATAAGGAAGTCCGAAATTATATTAGACCATCTTGGATCAGCTCGATTAAATTTTTTTAGATTATATGTATGGACTCACACAGTATATAATGGAGGCTCACAAAGTCTAGAAACTCAAGATAAGAAGAAATATAAATCTTTGTACAGCAACCCAACATAATAAACAGTAGGTAGAGAGAACTGAAGAGATCACTTGACATCAGTAGAAATAATACCGTAATACAATACCATGAAGAGTGTTGTACTGGTCGCAGTATCAGCAGGAACGTTAACATGAAAGAATTCTTAAAAGAAGTCGATCTCTGGTAAGATGTGCTGGGGCGACCCCCTAACTCGTCTAGCCATTTGACCCAAAGGGCTCCAAAATCCTGAGCCGTGCCCCTTTAAACACGCACCGGCTTGGCATTTAAATCTTTGGGAGGTCCACCAGCAGATAGACTCAAGATTTTAACACTAGAATTCATCAGAATCCGCGGAATTAGTTATATGTGTTTAATTGATGGGTCACCCATATATATTCTTTGCTTTTGTCTTTGTTTCAGTGGTCCGTTCCATGTTTTTCAGTCCTCCCTGCACTTATCACTATTGTCTCTGCTGTTCTTTGATGGACAGGTCTCTCCTCCTCTCTCCTTCAGTGTTTTCTTGACCTGGACCCATAAGCTTTGAGTCCGGGACTTGGTTTCCCTTATAGGTATTTTGCTTCCTACCGTTTAGGGCTCTTGATAGCTTGGTCAAGTCTACTTCTGTTCAGCTAGATCCAGCATTTTGTCCTTTCAGTTTCAGTGTATTTTTGGTATCCTGACTAGAAATGAGAGACACAAATCCGGCGAAGCAAGATTCACTGCATATTACGCTGTCAATTCACAGCGATTCGTTAAAGGGGTTCTCCGGGCCGGCTGTATAATCTAGCGGCACGGACGTGGCACGGGAGTACGGGGTGGTGCGATCCGGGAGCCGGCCCCGGGGGTAAGTCACCGGAGCCTTCTATTTCCACCCCCTCCCCAGCCAAACATGGATTATACAGCTGGCCCTGAGTACCCCTTTAACTAAATTCGCTAAACATAGTGGCCGCACATGTTAGCTTACAGTGCTGTCACTGGGTGGGGGAGAGGCATTAACCATAATCCCTTGCATCCCTCCAATCAGCTGCTGGCCCTTCTGTAATGTCAACACCTCTCCCTCCCCCTCTATATAAGGTGATTGGCTTCCTGGAGGCGGCCAGTCGGCTGTGTGTAGTGGAGGTGGAAACAAACAGAGAGAGCAGAGCAGGGAGAGAAAGAAAGAGAGCTATAGGGACAGAGAGGTGACAATGGTACATTGCGGGTGTATTGTGGGTAAATTGTGGGTATATTTTAATATAGCTGTGCAGCCACTGTTTAGTATAGAAATAAATGGGTGCTGATGCTCCATTGTGGCAAGTCATTGTTTAAGAGTAAGGGTGTGTTCACACTGAGTAAAAGTGGCGGAATTCCGCGGCCAAGCTTCCTGCCGCGGAATCCCACCTGCCTCAGTGTCTCTATGGAATGGCTTATGCGTCTTTGCTCCCACTGTTCTCTGTTAAAAGAATTGACAATGGGCGCTATTACTCAGTGTGAACAGGCCCTAAGAAGTGACTGGTTTCTGTTTGTGCAGTATTATTAAGTCAGTCATTTTTTTCCAGATTTGTGTATTACAGCAAGTCAATATGTGCTGGGTACAGAGAATTCAAAAGTTTTAAAACACTAGCCCAATACACATTTTTTGTTGTTCACTTTTCATAGCCAAAATGTCCAAGCGTGACAAAAATCTGGCCCTCCCCAGGGTGCCGCCAGGGTCAGTGACCAAGGAGGCACAAAAAGTGGTCTTACTCCAAGAGAGACCTGTGGGAGGGGTGATTGGGTGTCTGAGACCCAACTGCAGTTGCTAGCGCCATCTGCAACAGAGCTCCTCTTAAGCTTAGCAGAATCCCCAGACATCGGATATGGAGGATCTGTTTCAGCCATCACCTGAGAAGGAAGTAGAAGCTGTTCAGACAGCGGTACTTTACACGACCCAGAGCAGTGAGGAGAGCCAGGCAGGGGCAGCTTGTAGCCAAAGTACAGGATCGTGCTGCATGGCTCTGGACGAATTATGCTTGGGAGAGGACAACGGCCTTCCAAATCAATTCTGGCTCTGGCCTGACTCTGCCTCAGTCACCAAGGGGATGAGATATCGGTGCACTGGGGGCACTAGGTCTGCCTCCAGTGCTCCAAGCAACCTCATTGCATTTAGTGAAACTGACACAGATTGTGTTTGAAAAAATGGACGGTGGCACCAGAATCTACGTCTAGTTGCCGGCCAAGTTTTATGAAAATATTTTTTTTTTACTAATTGAAGTGGTACATGATAAAATGTTCTACCATTTTGTTGCTGTAGAGTCTGTACAAGTCTTTTACATAGCTGGCTGTTCTGCTACTGCTTCTTACACAGATTCTGTACCTCCTGGCTGCTGAGGGCTCAGCGCGGACCTATAAGAAATAAGGGTGTAAGTACACAAGTCTTATAGCCATCGTTACACACTTTAATTTATTTATCATGCCCTCATCTTTCAAGACAACCATCTTGCAAGCCCCTCTATATTTGAGTCTATTTGCTTCGCAGCATTTGTCTCTCTAGGAGACAATAAGGATGAGCAAATTTGATAAAACTCCATCCCGTCTTTGTCTAAACAGATTGGTGGGAGCATTACCTCGGTAAAGAGCTCTTCAGTAACAGTATTTAAAAGTTCGCAGTGAAAACAAGGCAATCATTTCTAGTCACAACGCGTTCCGGGTATACATTAGATGATGTTCATTTTATGCAAATAGACGCCAGTTGTCTGTTTTAGTGGCATCATTAAGTGTCATGAGATTATCTGCAAGAGAAAAGTGTACCGGGGAGGAAAAGTACACAGAGCCTGTTCCAGTCATAGAGGGAAAACAACGGTGTTACCGACAAAACAATGTGTTTTTTTTTTCTTTTTTCTTTTTTTTTTGGATCTAAGGTTTTAATGGTTCAGCTGTTTACCCGCTCGGCACCTTCATTTTTTCTAGAAAACCATAAGGAATTCCAGATGCTTAAATTAAAAATCCCTTCAGGGGCCCATGAGACATTAGTAAAGCATGATAAACGGCCAGGATTCGGCGCACGGCGCCTTACGTTTGCACTGTTCACACTGTTTTGTAGGTAGAATGGGCTTTTCTTGTAAATCACAAAAACTAGGTAGAAATCTTGGCAGAGACTCTCGCTGGAGGCAGCCACCATTTTAAACAAACTTTGCAAATCCAAAAAGTAGGAAAAAAATCACGCTGACAAATCCATTCACCGAAAAAAATAAATGTTCCCAATGGAGAAAAAGTTTATAATCGGTCCAGATCTACTTTTTTTTTTTTTTTTTTCCTCTCCGTTTTTCAAAGTCTCTTGCTGCTTGTGATGCTTTGAAAATAGGTTTGTCTAAAATCGACAAAAACGCACTTACCCTTTTTTACGAGAACTTTTCATCTGCTCCCCCTGAGGGATGAATAATACGCTGTTATTATTGTTCAGTCGGAGCTGCCGGGTTGTCTTCTAGAAATTCATTTATTGTCACAAATTACATCATTAGAACTGAACTGCTAAATAAAGTACTCGTACAGACTGTGCTCGGCGCGGAAGACATTTTGACAGATCCACGTGCTTTGTCACTAATCCATCAAAAGATCTTTAGAAAAATAATAAGACTCGGCTGGGAGTTTTTTTCCCCCTTTTTTTTTAAATCAATGATTTTTTTTTCTGTGATTGGTTGAAAATCTTTAACACTATGCTTGAGAGATGCCAGCCATTGCCTTAGGGCTTGACTTGTATTTTCTTAGCACTGAATTGTTCCTAGCGTTAAAAAGGTTTCGATAAATTCAACTTGAAAATGTTCTTGTTTTATTTTGTAAATTTGAAAAATGTAAAATTGGCAGCTGTTAATATATATATATTATTTTTAATTATGTCATGTTCAAGTATCAGTGGTATGGTCCATATTTAGCAGAAGTGTTTTTGAGGCAGGACTAGAAGTGAATCTAAAACATGAAAGATGTGTAAGTCATTCCATAAGGTCTTGCCCAGATTGCTTTGCCGCACCCCCCTGCCCACACATCAAGCAAGCAAGGCTTAAAGGGGTAGTGCACCCAAAAATGTTTTCTTTCAAATCAACTGCTGCCATGAAGTGCCAGAGATTTGTAATTTACTTCTATTAAAAAATCTCAAGCCTTCCAGTACTTATCAGCTGTTGTATGCCCAGCAGGAAGTGGTATTATTTCCAGCCTGGAGAGCAGGAGAGGTTTTCTATGGGGATTTGCTCCTTCTCTGGACAGTTCCTGACATGGACAGAGGAGGCAACAGAGAGCACTGTGTCAGACTGGAAAGAAAACACCACTTCCTGCTGGACACACAGCAGCTGATAAGTACTGGAAGGCTTGAGATTTTTTTAATAGAAGTAAATTACAAATCTCTGGCACTTCATGGCAGCAGTTGATTTGAAAGAAATTTTTTTTTGGTGCACTACCTTAAGTCGGGGAAAAGTCGCAACTGGCTTGAGTTTGGGCCAAACGTAGGAGAAGAATCTTTGCCCCATTTAGGTTTTCAATCTTTATCCTACTCCAGGATGTGATTGTATATGACAAAAAAAACCCTCACTATACCAAACAATATTCACTGAACAGAGTAAAAAGCATAGAAAAATCCATAGAACATAACTTTTATCAAATCAAGGATAAAATCCTAAATATCAATGAAATATAGCCCAAATAATATCAATACAGTGCAAATACTAGGAAATAAAATCTTAACTCTCACAGATAATAGAAGAGAAGATAACATCTGAGTGTCGACCTGGCACCTGGAGGCCTCCGGTGCTTGGTACAGGCAGCTGCAGAGGCAATGGTGACATCAGGATGTATGGGGCAGCCGGTCCCTCATGCCTTGTTATACTCTAGCAATGCTGTCCCTCCAGACAGAAATCCCGCCCTAATAAGGGTGACTCCACCACTCTCATCCCTAGGGTCCCAAGCTCCATCCCGTTAGGGAATTCTTCAGGGGAAAATACTGACGTTTTTCCACAAACATGAAAAAAAAAAAGAGGGGCAATGTTGCACGTATGGTGCTTCCAACGCATATGGTGTCCTCTAACCCTGATCACATGACACAGGCTTATAACTATTTAACTTCGCTCTTCATGGTTGGGGAATCACAGGTGTAGTAATCAGTAACCATCCACTATACTAGAACTAACCCATCTTACTCCTGAATGTGGAAGCTAGACTTGGCAGTGTAAGGACACTCAAGAGTTGTCTTGGTGTGGGTAGCGGCAGACCCCCTGACCAAGGGGTCAAGCAAAGCTAAGTTATGGGTCTTAGTGTAGGTGACAGGCAGGCAGCAACGCAATAGGTTGAAGAGTTGTGGCAGGGTGCACGGGTTCAAGGTCAATGGTCTAAGTCAAGGACTTAGGATGACCTATAAGGCAAAACCACAAGGTGGATACAAACCAAGATCACAAATACTCACTCCTAAAAGCAAAAAAAGCCGGGGACTTCTTAGAGGTACAAGAGTAACAGGGATGTAAAATGGAAGCACTGGTATGTGTTGTCACCAACATCAGAGGGGGTTATGTTACACTAAAAGGCTAATATAATTTTTTGTCTGAATCTTTTTGACTGAATCACCTGGAACTTCTTGGGCTGAAGATGTATGTGATGAGTATGTATTGATTAAAGGGCTGAATCTTTTTTTGTTTTTCCTTTAACGTCCTGTTTTCACAATTTTTATGTAATTTTATGTCATTTTTTGGAGTATAGTTTTTTTCCCACTAATTTATTCCATTGCATATTTGTTTTCCTTTTTTTCCTCCTCGACATCTAGTAACATCATATTCACACATTGTCAATTTCATTTACTTTTTTTTTTTACACTAGTAACAGTTATTGAGTATTTCCCAACACATAATTAACAATACATTTCCAAGGCTTTAGAACCACTTTATTATACATAAAGGACAGGATTTAGGAGCAAATGACTTTAACCAGTAAAGGGTGTGTGGTGCGGCATTTATCATTGAATTTTTTTTTAAGGTTTTGAGTCAAGAAAAGGGTGGAAGGGTTGTTCTGTTTCTGGAGTTGGGGTACTCCATTATAAGGACACCATTGAATAGAAGTGTAGATATTTTTGTATTGACTTATCCAACTGGCTTACCAATTGGTTATTATTTTGCACTGGATTGATTTTGTTGGATACCGCCCTAGAGATGCCAGGAGAACTTTAATACAGCTATAGACTATAAGCTGTATCCATGTTTTTAACTTTGACTCCCTAGGACGGCACCCATCTTCGGCAGCCTTGGGAGTCAAGTCCATCTTCAATTAACACTACTTATATTCTGTGTGGTACTAACATAGTAGACTATAGAGGCTGTAGTCCAATTAACTTAGTATGAGTGATGTTCATAAAGGATAACTCCGGGCAGGGAGATTTTTTTGTAAAAGTGCCAGGTATGGAGAGGATGAAAGAAATAATGCGCTCTCACCTTCCCAGCTATAGCGTAATGTGTCACGTACTGCTGCTCTGGTCCCGTCTTGGCCGCTGGCTGGCTAGGCAACCCTTACACGTCACGATCCAGGTCCCCTCTCTAACTGAAACAAGATATAAGACAGCGGTCTGGTCTCTATATCAAGTGTCTATATCAATATTACCCCTTGGACCTGCGCCTGTTTTACCCACCTTGGAGTGGAGGAGGATACTGTCTGTCCCTCTCTAACCGGGAAGTAGTCGGGTAGCCTTGCCGGGGGGACAGAACAACAGTACGGGGCATCAGCATTTGAGCTGGGGATGTGAGAGCATGTTATTTCTTTCAGCCTCCCCCTCCCCGGCAGGAGTTGTCCTTTAAATACTAGAAGCATTTACTATGGCTTTTTATATGGAATTATTACTATTATAAAAGACCATTGTGATGGAAACCATGGAGTATGACCAGGAATGTAGCTATAGGAGATGTGGTTGGCTGAGGAAGCCCACAAAGTCTCCCTTCCGCATATAAGAAGGCCAATTCTATAACTGAGGCATTATAGTTTGGGGGCCCTGACCGATTTTGCTTAAGGTTATGTCATTGAGAATAAAGGTGATTTTTGTTGCTCAAATATTAATTTTAATCCATATGTAAATGAGTCAGTTTGGGGTGCACCAAACCAATTTGGCCCTTCTCCTTCAGATCCAGAGCGCAGAGAATAACCTCAATATAGATTGTTCCCTAAATAATCCTGAAGAGGGGTCGGAGGCAGGCCAGATCGGTAACCTGAGGCAGTAGTCCCACCCTCAGGGACCAAACCACCTAATTTGATTCTCTTGCAGATCCAGAGTGCCAGAGACACTTTCCCATTGAGGGTTGCCAATATATCCTTAAGGAGGGGCTGGCCGGCTGGCTAGCCAGGTAAGTGCACTGAGGCAGTAGCCCTTTCCCCAGGGACTAGTGATGAGCGAATACTGTTCGATCGAATAGATATTCGATCGAATAGTGAGATATTCGAATATTCGATATTCGTACGAATATCCTGCAAATATTCGATAAATATTCGATAAGTGTTCGAACCCCCCCAGCTTCCGGTTTTACCCTCCAAATGGTCAAATAGATGATTTTCACTAATCAAATACTTGTTCCCATAGACTTTAATGGGATCAAATATTTGATCGAATATTCGAATATTCGCGGGATATTCGTACGAATATCGAATATTCGAATATCTCACTATTCGCTCATCACTACCAGGGACCAAACTATCTAATTTACATACTGAATAAAGTGAAGAGGAAGAAGGTAAAAGAAATTACCTTGATCCTCAGCATCCCCGGCCCTACAACAACATAACAGTAGGTTACAGTCTTCTAACCTGCCGTTTCTCTTTATTTCAGTATCAGCTTAGTGTTGTAGTTTTTTCCCCTCTGGGTCCTAGTGTCCTCCTGTTTGTGTCAGGGTCAGTTTTTAAAAATAGCGTTTCCATTAGGGATATTTTCAGGGACTCTAAGGGTGATGTCTGGTGTTAGTGTTTAGGGATAGATGTAGGGATAGATGTAGGGAAAGCTAGTTGTTTTTGTATCGATTCATTATCTTACGCTTCAATTCCTGAATTTTTTATGCTCCATCCCCAATATCATTCACCTTCTGTGATGTAGTTTTGAGTTCCTACTCTTGCTATTTGTTACCTGCTTGTATAGATAGGTGGCTCAGCTATCCCAAGGGTATTTGCACTGGGAGCCAATGTTAGCACTGTGACTGTTATAGGCTGGTGTCATTATAGATAATAGTGTATAGAGAACATCACAATGGACTTCCTATATAGGTGACTTTTATTTTGCAATACCAGACTTTAAGTGTTTCTTATTAAATTTCAAATGGTAAAGAATTCTAGAGAAGGGAAGGGGCACAGGAGAAGTCCTCCAATAATCTATACTAACGTCCTATATTATTCATGGAAGGTTCATGCCACAATAATTAATAATGCAGAATCGTGTGGTTCTGGATAACCAATGGACTATGGGAATCTTATATGCAAGACTTATATTGATCCTTAGGGGAAGCCTCTGTATAAACAGGACACTTATACATTCAAATGGGAAGGAAGCCCGTGGGAAAGGTGCACAGAATTCCTTACATATAAATAATTTAGCGTGGAGATATTAGCGGCTCGATGTACTTCATTCATTTATAATGAAGACACATACGTGAACTTGTGCCTATTAACATAACATCGATTTTTTTTTTCCAATACAAAAAATCCCTTTAATTTGATATTCAACAAAAATTGCTCCATTAGATTGAGAGGAAAATTACCTGAATATTCTACACTGGCAGGTGGTGGTATATAGGCGCTTCTATAGGTGATGGGTAAGAATTGAATGAACAGGGCTTCCATTGGTTTGACGCAAGATTCTTGTTCGATACAATGAATTGTATGGGAAACATTTTGGAATCAAGTTAATGAAATGGGTTCTCAGGACCATCAAGGATATTTTCACTAGCACCTATGCTTTGTAACGCTACCAGACAAGACTCACCAGCAGCTCCACCGCCTTCACGGTCCTGTCCTCTCCTCTGCTGTGCTCCATGCTCGTACTGGGGCTGCCTGTTTCTAACACCTTATTCTTCCTCCTCCTGCAGTGACACCTCCGGCCACTAGGTTGTACATGAGGCCACCTGCTCTGGATTTATAGGGGCAGCTTGACTTCTCCTGCTACCGCCATCTGCCAGTCCAGAGCCTCCTGTACCTATTTAAACCTATGTTGTTGCATTTGTGCATTGCAAGTGCAGGTATGTTTCTTCTATTCCGCTGACTGATGAATTCTGACCCATGCCTGTTCATCAGATAATGCTTTGTGCCTGACTCCTGTGTGTACCGTGGGCCTCTCCCATTGTTGACTCAGCTTGTCTGACCTGCCCGTGAAGACGCCTGACCTGACCCTTGCTAACCATGTACTGGATACTTGGCCTGTTCACCGACTCTGTCTGTCTTTAGGGAACCAGCTGCTGCTCACACCAGGACCACACTAAGGCCCTGTGCACACAGAGCAAAAGCGGCGGAGTTCCACATTGGAATTGTCTGCTGTGGAATGCCGCCAACCTCCGTGTCATGATGACACTATATGGGAGGCTCGCGCCACATCTCATGTTCATTCTTCAGCGCAGAGAGAGGAGCCTCGCGAGCCTCTCATAAAGTGTCATTATGACACAGAGGCTGGCAGCATTCCGCCGCTTTTGCTCTGTGTGCACAGAGCCTTATGGAGCAACCTGGGGTCCTCCATCCAGAAGTCTAGCTCCACATCCTGGAGAGGGATCAAGGGTGAAGACTGACAGGACACTTAGACTCCACTCCTTGGTGTGGCTTGAAGCCAAACCAGTTGAATAGCACAGCCAGTCATCACTAGATAGATAGATATACAACGAATAGTCCGCAGCACTCCAAAGTTGTGAAGCAAACGTGAGCTTTATTCCATTAATTCATAACATCAAATAGTGGTAACATGCAGCAATAGATGTGACGTTTCGATAGCCTCTATGCTTGAAAATGATAGCATAGAGGTTATCGAAACGTTGCGTCTATTGCTGCATGTTACCACTATTTGATGTTATGCCGTGGATTATCTTCTTCATAGATAGATAGATAGATAGATAGATAGATAGATAGATAGATAGGAGATAGATAGATAGATAGATAGGAGATAGATAGATAGATAGATAGATAGATAGATAGATAGATAGGAGATAGATAGATAGATAGATAGATAGATAGATAGATAGATAGGAGATAGATAGATAGATATTTGGGGTACCCTAGTGTCATGGTGCAGATAGCAATGCTAGGCACAGGGTTAAAGATAACAGAATCCACTACAAATAATGTCATTAACACAACATCAACTAGTAAGAGCTGATGACTAAAAGGGGTATTCCACTCAAACATAACGTTTGATATGTTGCTGCCCACGGTGAGACTAACAATTCCTTCCATACTTGTTATTATCTATCCAGTCTCCTTCCTCCAGTTCTTAGCTGCTGCTTTCTGCTTAAAACTTTATCTGCAACATTGTAGCTTCTTTATAATGCCGGGAGGGTTAATCACAGTGAGTTGAATAGGTAATCAATGTGACTGAATAGGTAATAACAAGAGAGAAAAGAATTGTTATTCTCACCATGGGCAGCGACATATCAAAAGTTATGTTTGAGTGGAATACCCCTTTAGGCTATATTCACACTACGTATGAGACCGGCTGTTCCATGACCCCAGCCGGGTCACGGAGCGGCCGGTCTGTGGCCAGATGATCTTTCCGGCCGCAGAGCTCTGATGCGGGCGCATCAGCGTGCGCATGCATCAGAGCTTCCCATTGCACACAGTGAAGCAAGCGGCCGGAGCCGCTCGCTTCACTGTGTGAACTGACAGGTCCTTCTGCGGCCGGAATTCACTGAATTCCGGCCGCAGAAAACTGACCTGTCAGTTATTTGCGGTGCCGCATAGATCCCGGCCAGAGCGTTTACGTAGTGTGAACATAGCCTTAAGGTGCATCTGGAAAACTAGGCCTGGCCTGAAACCCAGTGATTCCTAGAAGGTAATGAGGCTCCAGTGATGCTTATGCCCACTGGCTATAGTCTCTTTTTCTTCAAACTAGCTGTCTTAGGCCTAGTTTACATATATTAGTTGCCTCCGTTTCAGTTTTTTTTGTAGGAACCTGCCTACAACTGATGCCAAAAAGGCAAACACCATCAGTTTCCATCAGTAATATCAGTTGCCATAAGTTTATTCAATTAGTTGTCATGAGTTTTTTTTTCCCCTATACAACATATAGGGGGCATCGATATAGGGGGCAGCAGAATTAGAGGGGATCATCTATTTAGGGGGCAGCCCTCTACTCTGGGCAGCAATACATGGGGACTTCTGCTATAACAGGGGTAGGGAACCTTAGCTCTGCAGCTATTGCAAAACTGCAAATCCCATCATGCCTGGATATCCCAGCCATGATGGGAGTTGTAGTTTTGTAACAGCTGGAGAGGCAAGGTTCCCTACCCCTGTCCTAAAGGGGGCTGCACATATATATATAGATTAGCTGGGGGGCTGCCGCTCCTGCAAGGGGCCACTCTACTGAAGGTCTAGGGTCACAAGGGTTAATGGGGGGGCAGGGACAGGGATATCTCTATGGAGCATGCATGCGTCTGTGCATGGCATGCCTCCGGCGCTCCATTCACTTTAGTGGATTCCGTGACGGATAGCTGAGCTGGCCATACGTCAGAACGCTTCATGTAGCGTTCTAATGTGCGGTCTGTCCGTCCGTCCGGCGGCATCAGTTGTAGAACGGATCATCCGAACCGTCCCATTGAAAACAATGGGATCAGTTCAGAGATGCGTTTCCCCTCCGGTGCTTCTCTACTGCGCCGGAGGGAAACGACGACGGATGGACGCACATATGTAAACTAGGCCTTAAAGAATGTTCATTTGGTTGTGGCTGAAGGAATCTGGGGAATCAAATGCTAAGCGTTCGGGTTCGGAAAATGTTGCTGAACCAGAACAGTTCGGGATCTCCGCTCAACTCCAGCCTTGAGCTGTAATTTGGTTAGTGGTCAGTGTGTAATATAGCGTCACTCCCTATATATCAGTATTAGGGTATGTGCACACTACAGAATTCCGACTGAACATCCGTCGCGGATTCCGCAACTCACACCCGCTCGCGGACTCTCCGCCGTCCACCCAAAGAATGAACCCGTTCATTCATCGGGTGGATGGCGGAATCTGCCAAACCATAAAATAAAGCCTATGGGAGCAGCAGAAATGCACACGGCCGCCAGAGCTGCTGAATCCGGGACGGTTGTTCCGTCGGGATTCCGTAGTGTGCACATACTCGTAGAGTCAGTAGACTCTCTAGATTGGACAACCCCTAATAATAATTTTTAGTCCCATTCTAGATCCAAGTTTTTGTCTGACGTCAGGTTCCCTATCTCTGCTATGGTCAATGGTAATAACGTTAGCAATTTGCTCTGCACTTTCAATATAAAACAGTGAACATAAATATATTCGATGCTTCTATTGGTTATGAAGCCGTTCTTTTCATTCCGCTTCCTAGCAGTTACCTCTTATCACAGCAAGACCAGAAATGAAGCTCAGAGGTAGAACATGTGCCGAAAACACGAGCACAGAAGGGACACTGACGGACGTCTATCCTGAAAGGCTTACGTAGCATCGGGGGGACTGAGGACATTTGAAAGGCAAAAATACCCCTGATCCATATTGTATCTGATAGAAATATTATGTGGCAGCTGCATCCAGGATGATAATAGATTGAAATCAGGCAATGAAATATGAAGAAGTCGGGGATTCGGTCCGGGGTGGACTCTGCTTGATTGAGTCATTGTGTTTCCTTATTTAATAAGATGTCGGTAACTTATCCATTCCCTTCTGCAAACTCCAGACTAAAGCGTCTGTATTGTCATCGTCCGTGTCCCGATCCCCTCTGTAAAAGCTTTTCTGAATGAATACATCAATATATTATAGTCTCAGTAGCGTCTAACCATTGTGCCGCCCCTCCAACCAAGTTAACATATGGTCCGTTCATTTTATTGAAAGAGACAGTTTCTGGCTGAGAACTGAAAGAGAGCATGGCGGGAAGGCCAATTTTCTAAATCTAATCTGATGGGTTGGTAAATGTTTATATGAAAAAGTATCTGGATGCGAAACAGGAAAACACTTCAAAAAAGGAGAGAACTTTATTTGAAAGTTTGTGAGTTAACCCCTTGATTGTTGGAACCATGCAATTCCTACAAGTTGGCATTAAAGCTCAGCAACTTTCTTGCAAAAACAGCACCGCCTTTGTTCTCAGGTTATGTGTGGTATCACAATTCACCTCCATTTACAGGAGTGGCACCGTTTCTGGAAGAAAGCAGCCATGTTTTTCTAAGCCTGAAGAAACCCCTGTAATGTATAAAAAATTATAAGTGTGTCGACACAAGCTTTGGTATTACTGGCTGATGCCTTCTGTATTATACAGTCATCACCCCATTCCAGTCCCAATCATTTAACCCCTCAAATGTAATGGTCAGTGCCAAGGCTGAAACTAGGATTCATGGGGCCCCATAGAAAAACCTGTATGGGGGCCCCATAACACCCCCCACTGGACCAGCATATATATATATATAGTTACCCAGCCTAGCGCAGCCCCCGGCATTATGTTATTTTCCCGGCCCTCGTGCGGGGATTCGGGCATCACTTGTGCGGCGGGGAAATGAACGCCAATAGTGGCTGTCCTGTGGGGTGAGACAGAGGGTTTGATGCAGGCTGGTTGCTGTCCAGTGGGATGGTGTGGGCTGGCGGCTGTCCATGGGCACAAGACTGGTGCAGGCTAGGGGCTCTCCGGTGACGGGGGCTGGTGCGGCTTGGCGGCTGTTCGAGGGGTTGCTGGTGTGAGTAGTCCCATGGTCTACCTTCAAAGTAGCTACGCCAGTGGTCACTGCTAGCTGTGGCATCTAAGTGGTTGCATCAGAGGTGGAGGCAGCCTTTGTCACCCTATGGGTTCCCAGGGTGTCTATAAGTTGCAATGGCAACAAGGATCAGATGGCCCCAAGATCAGCCACATTACACATTACATTAGGTCCTTTAAGAGGCAGAACATAATAGGAATTCTGTCCATGTCATAAAGAAATAATGTAATGTGTTATATGTAGAGATGAGCGAACCGGGTTCGGGTTCGAGTCGATCCGAACGTTCGGCATTTGATTAGCGGGGGCTGCTGAACTTGGATAAAGCTCTAAGGTTGTCTGGAAAACATGGATACACCCAATGACTATATCCATGCTTTTCACATAGCCTTAGGGCTTTATCCAACTTTGGCAGCCACTGCTAATCAAATGTCAAAAGTTGGGGTTCGGATCGACTCGAGCATGCTCCAGGTTCACTCATCTCTAGTTATATTAGGGATCAAGTGATCGCCTGGTCAAGACTCTTAATGGGATTAAATAAGAAGGTAAAAAAGTGCTTAAAAATTTTAGACACTATACGGTAACAGAAAAACAATAAACATTATTTAATTGTGCAAAAGTAGTCAAAATAAATAAAATCTATCTATCTTTTAGGCTATGTCTAGAATACAGCAACCATTTTAAAGGCTGCCAGATTGGATCAAGGGAGAGTTTTTTACAATATTTCAAAACCACGGCCATTGTTTTAAAATAAAGGCGATTTTAGGCCATTAAATGGCGGCCATCTACTCAATTTCAACAGAGCTGCAAAACCCACACCCAAACTGGGGAACAGTGTTGTTTCTGGAAGAAAGAAGCCATGCTTTTTTTTATACTTGAATGACCTCTTTAAGGGGTTGTAAAATGTTAGGTATACAATTTTACCTTCTCTATATAAACAGCTCCACACCTGTCCACAGGTAGCTCAAGTTATTGCAGCTCAATCCCACTAACTTCACTCAAACTTGAGCTAAAATACCAGATAAAAACCATGGCCGAGTGTAGTTCTCTTTTTGGAAGTTGTCTTCCTAATCTTGGCTCCAATAACCGACCTTGGCCCATGTCTATGTTTTGGGCCGCTTCATTCTAACAAGGAATAGAGTGCTCAACCATTTGTTCAGGTTCGTCTATTCTTGGTACCTGCACGGACAGGGCATGTTCATCCTGATCTCCAGCCAAGAACAACCACTGGCGCTACCCTGTTTAGTTGAGATCTTGGAGGCTGGACCCTTCCTATCTTATGTTTGTTACAGTAAAAGGTGGTGTCATAGGACAAACAATTATTTTTGAAGACTTCTGACTTACACTATATTGTGCAATATCCTGTCGTTTTAACTATTAGAGAGGATTTGGAAAACATCATCTCTGTCTCCTCCACTTCATCTCTGCACCCGGGGGAGGTGGAGCTGCAGCCATATACTAATTGTCTTTGTTTCTCTTCGCTCCCATCATTACGTAGGGAAAATAATGAACATTTTGATACATGTTGGATGGGGTCACAATGACCAGACAGGGCTGCGGTGACTGACGCTCCATACCGTCCTCGATGTGGCTGTTTGTTACCTTTTCTTGGAGGTCACTGCTTTAATTAGAGTTTTTGAAAGGATTTTACGGCAAGAACTGACTTTGATTTAAGTAAATGTATTATCACGAAACTACAGAGAGAGGATTTCCAATTATTTGTCTGCACTTTGTTATGGAGAACTATGAAACACAATGCTTTTATGGGGGGAAAATGGTAATGTTCTTGTAGGTTGAGATTGAAATGAATGGAAATCCTAGCATGAGATATTGTGTTGGAGTTTTTTCCGATGAGAGGCATTTACTGAATTTCCATATAGCGCCAGTCAAAAATGTGGGCACAACGACTATACATTTCATTCTTTTTTTTTTAAGTTGTAGATCCACGTTAAAGACATGGAATGTATAAAGGACACATATGGAGGTAAGTGGCAAAAAAGGTTAAATAGGTCCTTTCTGCTTCGATAGCAATTTTGCACACTCGGCATTCTCGCTATAAGCTCCATAAGGTAGTTACCTGGAATGGTTTTCCAAGGACTTCTCAGAGGTCCTGAGGTCCTGGTTTTTAGAGATGAGCGCAACTCAAGGAAGAAATGTCCAAGTGCCCAGGCGGACTTCTTATAAGATGCCAGAGTCCCGTTCCATGGTGTGGTTAGACCAGCCCTCCGGCATCCAGACCACACAGTTTACAGACTGACAGGGAAGAAAGATAAGTGGAAAAGGCAACTGTCCATCACTACTCAGTCTAAACTATCTGCAGCCCAGAACTCGGCTAGCAGATGAACCCAGATGGGTGTGATGGAACCAGTCAATCGCACACAGCAAGTGCTGGAATAAGACTTCATAACTTCATAAGTACTGGTAGATAAGAGTTCAGACTGGAAACGTACACACTGATTCATGGCCAAAAGCCCAGTTTTGGCCGTACTTTATTGGCAGAAGACCGCAATGAGGTCGGAACTGGCACACATATAACAATTCTTCATATAGGCAGATCACATTCAGCATTAAATATACCCCATATAAATAACAATATAACCAAGAGGAGAGCCAGAGAGATGCAGGGAAGAGTCTGAGTGCAGGAGGGTTTTACCGCACTCTGTTTGCACCCAGGAACCTAACAAGTAGAGAAACAAAGCAGAGAACTCCTTTAACTTAACGGTGAACTCTCTGTGATGCAGAGATAATATTTATAGGACCTTTTCCTGTTTGTAAGGATCAAATCAAGTTATAAATATTTGTTTTACATGGAGCGACTGAATTCTCTGAGAATGTGAATCGACAATCCAGCGAGTTCATCCTCATTCACGTCAGTCAGTTCTGTATGAGCCATTTTGTCATTCATCCGGGAAGAGCCATTTGTTACCATGCCATTAGCTGTTCTATAAAGCATAGCTGTTTTCGTCAGTGCAGAATGTTCTATGGAACCGACTGCTTCTTCACTATAATTAGTTCCAAAATAGTTGGGGATTCGTTTTTTGTGTGTGTTTATATAAAGATAAAATAGCAAAAATATTTCCTGGTAGATCCAGGTACTAAAAGATCTTTACTGCCCCCCTCATCTGTGCCCATGCATTTGTATCCACCCCTCATCTGTACCCATGCATTTCTATCCACTCCTCATCTGTACCCATGCATTTTTAAGTGGAGTAGTGTACCACACAATGGGATATGCATTCAGAAGCAGGGACACCAGTCTGATGCTGGACTCCCTGCTCCTGTACTAGTGCTGTCATCTGTAATTATGTCCTTGTAAGGGTTCAGACACAGCTGACAGAAGGCACAGAGTCGTTCTCAGCTCAATTATCTGCTCTGTTTCTTTTACTTCAGACGCCGTTCAAATATCTTTTATGCTATCTATTTTTCGTTTTGATCACATTTGTCGTTTTTATGAAATTCACATTTAAAGACCCGTAATTTCCCATAGAAAATAATGGCCCATTGGAAATAATGGCCACACTCTAAACGCTAACAGCCAAACACAGCACATATGCAAATAGCTAAAATATAGCAGCCAATAGGAACTCTAAGGTCTTGTCTGGCAATGTATCAGAACATCCACACAGTCACATGTCCACTATTGGCCAGTAGAAGATGTAATATATGGAAGGTCCTTAATGATTTTGGCTGACATGAGTAAGATTGTCATTGTAACCGAGCAATGATCTTTACCATTATAAGTAGCAGAGTTCAGTCAGTAAAATAGCAGAGCTGAGGTAGCCGTGTAGCAGGGACGGTACCCAAGCCGCTCTTAAAGGTACGGTACCCAAGCTGCTCTTAACGGGAACCAAGTCGCTCTTAAAGGGACGGTACCCAAGCCGCTCTTAAAGGGACGGTACCCAAGTCGCTCTTAAAGGGGCATTACATAAGTCGATCTTAAAGGGACGGTACCCAAGTCGCTCTTAAAGTGACAGTACTCAAGCCGCTCTTAAAAGGACAATACTCCAGCCGCTCTTAAAGGAACGGTACCCTAACCGCTCTTAAAGAGACGGTCCCCAAGCCGCTCTTAAAGGAATGGTCCCCAAGCCACTCTAGGAACGGTAACTAAGCCACTCTTAAAGGTACGGTACCCAAGTCACTATTAAAGGGATGGTACCCAAGTCGCTCTTAAAGGGATGGCACCCAACTCGCTCTTAAAGCGAGGGTACCAAACCCGCTCTTAAAGGGGCATTACATAAGTCACTCTTAAAGGGACTGTCCCCAAGTCACTCTTAAAGGGGCGGTACCCAAGTCGCTCTTAAAGGGACGGAACCCAAGTCGCTCCTAAAGGACAACTCCGGCGGGACCCCCCCCCAAAAAAAAACACAGAAACACACAGACACCATACTCACCATCCCTCCGGTGACGATCGCCACTCCATTCGCCCGCCGTCCGCCTCACCGTCACCTGCGTACGTCATTCAGTGATGTCTCTTGCTTCCGGGTCCATGAGAGAGAAAAGGCTGCCAGTGCGCTTGCGCACCGGCAGCCTTTTCATTGGCTGGAGCGCATCACATGGCTTCCAGCAAGCTCAGCCAATCAGGGCTGAGCAAGCTGGAAGCCATGTGATGCGCTTCAGCCAATGAAAAGGCTGCTGGTACGCATGTGCACCAGCAGCCTTTTCTCTCCCATTCACTCTCAATGAAGACGCCGAAGAGGAAGAAGACCCGGACCGCCCCCAGCTCTGACGTCACCCGACACCAGAAAAGAGGACCGTGACGACTGTAATAGGTAATGTATACATTCTTTAACTTCCGGGGTGGGGGGTCGGGGGTCGGAAAGTGGGGGAAGGGGGCCAGTCCGGGTATTTAACCACATTACAAAGTTATATAACTTTGTAATGTGTGTTAAATAAGCCCAAAAATTTTTTCGCCGGAGTTGTCCTTTAAAGGGACAGTACCCAAGTCGCTCTTAAAGGGGCAGTACCCAGGTCGCTCTTAATGGGGCGGTACCCAAATCGCTCTTAAAGGGGCGGTACCCAAGTCGCTCTTAAAGGGACGGTACCTAATTTGCTGTTTAAGGGGCATTACATAAGTCGCTCTTAAAGGGATGGTACCAAACCCGCTCTTAAGGGGACTGTACCCAAGTAGCTCTTAAAGTGACTGTACGCAAGCCGCTCTTAACCTTTTAAGGACGGGGCCACTTTTTGTTTTTGTGTTTTCGTTTTTTCCTCCTTGTGTTTAAAAGGCCATAGCACTTGCATTCTTCCACCTAGAAACCCACATGAGCCCTTATTTTTTGCGTCACTAATTGTACTTTGCAATGACAGGCTGAATTTTTGCATAAAGTACACTGCGAAACCAGAAAAAAATTCAAAGTGTGGTGAAATTGAAAAAAAAATGCATTTCTTTTATTTGGGGGGATTGTGTTTTTATGCCATTTGCCCTGGGGTAAAACTGACTTGTTATGCATGTTTCTCAAGTCGTTACGATTAAAACGATATATAACATGTATAACTTTTCTTGTATCTGATGGCCTATAAATAATTCAAACCATTGTTAACAAATATACATTCCTTAAAACGGCTCCATTCCCAGGCTTATAGCGCTTTTATCCTTTGGTCTATGGGGCTGTGTGAGGTGTCATTTTTTGCGCCATGAGGTGTTCTTACTATTGGTACCTTTATTGCGCATATACAACTTTTTGATCACTTTTTATTAAATTTTTTCTGGATTTCATGCGACCAAAAATGCGCAAATTTGCACTTTGGGATTTTTTTGCGCTGACGCCGTTTACCGTGCGAGATCAGGAATGTGATTAATTAATAGTTCGGGCGATTACGCACGCGGCGATAGCAAACATGTTTATTAATTTATTTATTTATTTACTTTTATTTAAAACCTGGGAAAAGGGGGGTGATTCAAACTTTTATTAGGGGAGGGGGCTTTTTACTAATAACAATACTTTTTTTTTTTTTTTTTATTTACACATATACTAGAAGCCCCCCTAGGGTTAGGGTTATTCCCCCTGGGGTTGGGGTTATTCCCCCTGGGGGACTTCTAGTATATACACTTTGATCTCTCATTGAGATCTTTGCTGTATAGTTATACAGCAAAGATCAATGAGATCGGCACTCGTTTGCTTGCGGCTGCTGTAGCCGAAAACAAACGAGTGCCGAGACGGGGACGGCGCCATCTTGGAGAGGTCCCCGGCCGGCAGCAGGTACAGAGATCGTTCCTCCGGGACAACGTCACCCACTAGACACCAGGGAAATGCTGCATCCAGTAATCGGATGCAGCTGTCATGTTTGACAGCTGCATCTGATTACTGTATTAGCGGGCACGGCGATCGGACCATGCCCGCTAATACCTGCGGTCCCGGGCTACAAGGGACACCCGGAATCGCGGCCGTTTATAGCGAGGTTGCCGCACGGCCCCGCTCTGAACACCTCTTACGGGCGCATGACTTGCGGGTACGTAATGCGCCCTTAAGAGGTTAAAGGGACGGTACCCAAGTCGCTCTTAAAGGGACGGTAACCAAGTCGCTCTTAAAGGGACGATACTAAAGTCGCTTTTAAAGGGACGGTACCCAAGTCGCTCTTAAAGGAACGGTAACAAAGTCGCTCTTAAAGGGACGGTACCCAAGCCGCTCTTAAAGGGACGGTACCCAAGCCGCTCTTAAAGGGACGATACTAAAGTCGCTTTTAAAGGGACGGTACCCAAGTCTCCCTTAAAGGATCAGTACTTAAGCTGGTTTTCAAAGGATGGTACCTAAGTCTTTTTTAAAGCCACAGTATTTAAGCTGGTGTTAAAGGGACAATATATAGGTTACTCAAAGTGTTGTCACCAAAGTCGCTCCTTAAGGGACTTTACCAAAGTTGCTCTTAAAGGAACTGTACCAAAGTTCGCTCTTAAAGGAAGGGTATCAGGGGTTAAGTTTCTCTTAAAGGGAAGTCACTGTTAAAGGGGCGCTCTTTTCAAGTACTACGTATTTTCTTGGAAATGCAAATCTAGTTACTACCGGGGTGCACAAGAGGGGAATCATCATTACTGGGGGGCACAGTAGGTGATATCAACACTACTGTGATGCACAGAAGTAGGATCATCACTAATGGGGGCACAGGAAGTGGGATAATCACTACTTAGGGGCACAGGAGAGGGGATTAAAATTACTTTGGAAACACAGGAGAGGGGATTAAAATTACCTAGGGGACAAAGAAGATGGGATTCTGGCTATTTCTGGGCACAGAAGGGGGGTATTTTTTTTTTTTTTTTGGGGGGGGGGGTGTCACAGGGGGGGGGGGGGTTAACTCCAAGTCTGTAGGAGAAGAAAGAGAAGACACAGGCTCTATTAAGTGGAAGGAGAGCACCCACAGCAGAGTCTGCAGGGGAAGGGATAAAAAAGAAAACACAGGCTATATCAATGAAGAGAGAGAGAAAGGCACCAACAGCAGAGTCTGTAGGGGAGGGGAAAGTAAAGACACAAGCCGTATCAGTGTGAAGAGGGGGGAGAGCTCCCACAGCAGAGTCTGCAGGATAAGGGAAAGTACATAGGCTTTATCAGTGAAGAGAGGGAAGAGAGCACCCACAGCACAGTCTGCAGGGGAAGGTAAAGAAAATACAAATGCTGTATGAGTGTAAAGAGGGAGGAGAGCACCCACAGCATGTATTATTATGTCAGTCACCTCCCATATGAGCAAGGCCGGAAACTAGAATCAGGTTACAAATTGCAATTGAGGGGGTCTGAAAATTAATAAAGAGCCGAAGATCACAGCCTAATCTGTCCAGATCATATGATCCAAGACGTGAAGCCTACAGAGAAGGAACTCTAGAGTTCACAATGATAGAACTTCAGCCACGTCTTGTCTCTCTGCATTATATAGACTCGGACGTTCAGCGTCACATCGTGTCTATCACTTTTTAGCTAGTTACGATTATTACTACAGGAAAAATAAGCTGTTCTAGCTCTAAAAACATCTGACTTCCTTTGCTGACACAGAGGAGCTGGACCATCTGGCCTAAGACGAATTTCTTAATTGAATCATCCAATAACTGTATTTAATTGCATCAATTAGTTGTAATGATAGCAAGCATTGGAAAGCTGGTTTGAGTGAATCTACACAAATGTTTTCAATTTGGACGGAAAAAAAAAATATATCTGAAAAGATCAGGAATGTAACATTTCTCCAGTCTCCGTCTAGGGATGATTGAGCTAATTTAATATTTGATGATGAAGCAGATTGACTTTGACCCAAACATTTAATTGCATATTTTCTTTTTATTGAAATTGAAGAATTAATTATACATCTGTTGGACGACGTCTTTAGCCATTTAAGGGAAACTCACAATACAGGGATTTTTTTTTTTTTTTAGTTCAATAAAGCTAGGTTCACACTGCGTTTTCAACATCCGTTTAACGGATCAGTTTTTTTTGCAAAAAACGGATCCATTTTTCCATTGACTTCCATTATAAAAAAAAAACGGATCAAAACGGGTGCATTTTTAACGCACAATAAAGTACTGTTGAAACTACTTTTTTGACCGTTAAAAAAAACGGATCCGTTAAACGGATGCTAAAAACGCAGTGGGAACCTAGCCTAACAGTAATAATCTATTGGCCATCATTGTTGGACATTGTAAAGTAATAGCATTAAATGGAGAGAATGCACTTTAAAGGGATACTTTTTTTTTCTTTCAAATTAACAGGAGTCTGAATACGTAGCCCCTTAAGTCCCACTCGGTTGCAAGTATTGAAACATAAATAGGGAAATACCAGGGTGGCTCTTTTTTTACGTCAAAGTCTAACTCTGTGGTGAGTATTGTGACATGACAAGGGTTTACCAAGGCAAGCATCCACCCTCAGACATCCGCAACTGAGTGGGACATAAGGGGCTGCGTCTCAGGGTGTTTTGGTGACCTCCCCCAGGCCCCGACTGGTATTCTGGCAAGCCGGGCAAATGCTTGCTGGGCTGGCCGGTTTACCAGTCCGTGGGCCACCAGGACTGCAAAAAAACCCATACAATAAACAGCAGCGGCGTGGCCCTCCGCTGCTGGGCTTAATCATCAGGCGAGGGCCGCTGCCGGGCTGAGGACAGTGTGTCCCATCGGCACGTGTCTTCACTTCCTCTTCCTACGCAGACAGCATGATACAGGAGACTCTGCCTGCGTCGGACGTTCCTGCGGCTCCTCGGGTGTGTGTGTCTTTAAGACGCACACGCTGATGACTGATAGCGACCGCGAGGACGTCCGACGCAGACAGAGTCTCCTGTATTATGCTGTCTGCGTCAGAAGAGGAAGTGAAGACACGCCCTGCTGGGAGAGGAGCTGCAGGAACGGGTGACAGGTGAGTAGTTTGGTTTTTTTTTTTCCTCTGGTGGGGGCACTGCACGGGGGGGGGGGCTGCTTGGGAGTAATTAAAGCATAGAGGGGCCAGCTATATGGAGCACTGATCGGACCATATGGGGCATAGAATAAACAAATAACTAATTGGTGTATACAGAGGGTGGTGGGGGTTTTCACAGGGGGCATAGAAGAACTAATTGGGATACAAAATATAGGGCACAGGGGGCATAGAGTACTATGGGGCACAGAAGGGGCATATAAAAACTAAGGGGGAGATTTATCAAAGGGTGTAAAATTTAGACTGGTGCAAACTGGCCACAGCAACCAATCACAGTTCAGCTTTCCTTTCAGCACTGCCTAGAGCTGTGATTGGTTGCTGTGGGTAGTTTGCACCAGTCTAAATTTTACACCCTTTGATAAATCTCCCCCTCAGGGGGCACACAGGAGTCCTCTACATTGTAGGCAGGACAACGAAGGTATAGAAAAAAGTAACTGGAGCAAAAAGGGGGCATGAAACAACTATAAAGGGGCACAGAGGGGGCATAAAACACTATATGGGCACAGGGGGTATATGAACACTATATGGAGGGCACAGAAGGGGTATATATCCACTATATGGGTGCATATATACTATATGAGGTCACAAAGGGGCTATGCATACTATATGGGGGCACAGAGAGGGCTTATTATATGGGGCACAAAGTAGGCTCTATTACAGCAGGGCAATAGAGAGGTAAGGCTGTGGAAAGGTGAGGATGGTGAGGTAGGTAGCTGAGGGGTGCAGAACAGGTGTGTGTGGTGCAGGTGTACCATACTCACCTGATCCTGGCCTCCGGAACGAAGATTCGCGGTCCCGCGCGTCCTCTTCTCCTCGTCGCCGCCACTTCCGGGTTCGTTCGGGCTTCATTCGGTCTTCGTCGGGAATCTTCGGCTCTTCGGGCTTTTCCGTCGCCCCCATCTTCGGCCATCTCTGCCAGCTCCATTCTACTGCCCCCTAGCGGCTGATCAGTGTATATTATACATTGATCATTTGCTTTGGGGTAAAAAGTTTTTTTTTTTTTTTCCCAAATTATTATTTTTTCTTTTTATTCGCCCTAACGCCGCTGAGTGCTGATCAGCATCGCACGTAAGTGCGCCGCTGATCAGCAACTCCTCCTTTTTGGCGTAGGGGCGTTTTTCCCCCCCTATATCCTACCGCCACTGTCTGCTGATAAGTGCCGCACATAAGTGCTAGGCGCTCCTTTGTATCTGAGGCTTGTGGTTCCGTCAAACAATGCATTAGGGCCACATATGGGGTATTTCTATAAACTGCAGAAACGGGGCAATCAATATTGGGGTGAATTTCTCTGGTAATAAGTTTATAAATATGAAAAATATTGGATTACAATAAAATCTCTGCACAGAAAATTAAAATTTTTAAATTTCTTACACACTTAGCTTTTGTTTCTGTGACTCTCCTAAAGAATTAAAAAACTTTCTGGATGTGCTTTTGCAGAGTTTGGGGGGTGCAGTTTCTGAAATGGGGTGCTTTGTGGGGCTTTCTAACATACAGGCCCCTCAAATACACTTTAAACCTGAACAGGTCCCTAAAAATATCTGATTTTGAAATTTTACTGAAAATTTGGAAATTTGCTGCTAATGTTTTAAGCTTTCTATTGTCTAAAAAAAATGAAAGATCGTCTAATAAATGCCGCCAACATAAAGTAGACATGTTGCTAATGCTATTTAATATATAATTTATGTGGTATAACCACTTTCTGTATAAGCAAAAAAGTTTCAAAGTTGGAAAAATGCATTTTTTCACAATTTTTCAGGTTATTTTGGTTTTTTTCATAAATATTCGTTATAAATATTGACTCCAATTTACCAGAAATTTAAAGTACAATATGTCACGAGAAAACAATCTCAGAATCAGCCGGATAGGTTAAAGCATCCCGAAGTTATTAATGACTAAAGTGACACAGGTCATTTTCATAAAATTTGTCTCTGTCATTAAGGCCATTTCAGGCTCTGTCCTTAAGGGGTTAATGTGGCCTGGGGTCTGAAGTTACGTATTGGGGTATGGATTTAATTTGGGTCTGCAGCATACATTTATTTGAAAGACCAGGTTATGAATTCATTTCAGGGTCTGAGTCCAGAGCAGTTCTGGTAAGATACATACACTGCCCAGATATATCAGCAAAAGGAGCAGGAATGTTTTGATCAGGTTAACCCTTTCCCTGAGGGTTAAAGACCAACCCTTCCACTGATCCACCTTCTGAGCGGCGATCTTAAGCCTGCTGTCCCAGTTTTGTTTGGGGTAATCCCATTTGCCGAATTCGATGCTGAGAACTTTTGCAAACTCCTGGGGCTCTGGAAGGGTGTCCGGGAGATCAAATCCAGGATCTCCACCTCCCAGCCAGAGACTCTCCCACTTATCCTGGTTGATCTTGGACCCAGATGCCTCTGAGTAGCGCTCCACCTCTAATATCACATATTGCACTTCCTCCTGCGAGAAGACAAATATGGTGACATCATCGGCGTACGCCACCACCCTCAGAGTGGAATCCGGCACCGCCGGGTACATTCTCACCCCTGCCAATGGTCCACAATCAAGACTGTTCAAATGCTCCCACAAATCTAAAACCTTTACCAGTAATAAAACACGGACACAATTGTAACTTTAGTGCTGGGTAGTGGTGGCTACAGCATTTATTACTTAAAAACCAAAACGTTAAATACCAACTGGCAAACTGTGTCTTTAAACCAGAAGGTGAGGTAGCAAAGGGGTCCGCCGGCTCCAACTGCGTATGTCTGCTGTGTTACCAAACTTCTTTCAAAAATTCTGCCTGCTGTGACTTCTCATAATAAGGGAGGGAGGGCGGGCCAAACCCACGGTGATGATCTGTGGACTGAAGGCTGATGACGCAGACACTGTGGGAGGCATTTATTAAGTCCGGCGTTTTTTACGCCGGACGTAAAAATGCCCCCGCAGCTCCGGCGCTACGGAGATTTATGTAGAGGCGGACTGCCTCTACATAAATCCCGTGCGCGCCGTTGCGCACCGCCGAAAACCTACGCCAGCTGAGGACTGGAGTAGGTTTTCGGCGTACATTTTGGCGGAACGGATGATAAATCGCGCGGACTCTGAGTCCGCGCCCTCCGTTCCGCCCACTCTCCGCCCCTTTTCCGCCCCCTTTCCGCCCCTGGCGTACTCGGCGGAAAGTGCCGATTTGCGAATATTTTATTCGCAAATCCGCCATTTTTGCTTAAAAAAAGACGCAAATCGGCACTTTCTGCCGAAAATCATCCATTCGCCGGATGATACATGTGGCCCTGTGTATATAACTGGAACAGGGGAAGGTGACGTCACGCCTCTAGATTGGCCGAAAAGCCCGGGAGAAGCACTGATAGGAGAAACAACAGAGGAGGGATCACAGTACACAGCAACCACATAGAAACTTGCACACATTAACCCCTTCCTGGCAATTGCTTCAAAATATGGAGGTGCAATGCACAGTCAATGTGCACTCTCCATAATCAGTCAAGTGCTCTTCATCCTCCTAAGTATTATACTCCAGAGCTGCACTCACTATTCTGCTGGTGGGGTCACTGTGTACATACATTACATTACTGATCCTGAGTTACATCCTGTATTATACTCCAGAGCTGCACTCACTATTCTGCTGGTGAGGTCACTGCGTACATACATTACATTACTAATCCTGAGTTACATCCTGTATTATACTCCAGAGCTGCACTCACTATTCTGCTGGTGACCCCACTGTGTACATACATTACATTATAAGGATCACAGCCTATACTTTACTTCAGAGCCCAACTCCCACTCCTTCAAGTTTTTATTTTTTAGTATTTTTTAACAAATCTGTATAACTTGCTGTCCCCAGTTGATCAGAAACATGTTTTTCCCCCCTGGGGCTCCCTTTTATGATGAAAGCTCCTTCAAAATAATTTAAATATCTTTAAAAAAAATCAGTAATGTAAGTTTAAAAAAACCCCCCCAAAAACACACTTTTTTTCTACAGCATAAGAAGATTTCTAACTAATTTTGTGCTCACCGTTTCCATTGTCTGTCCCTATTCTTCTCCAATAATCCTGGATCAGCAGGAAAAAGCATAAACAAAGGCCTTTGTGGTGAATAGAGGAGGGCTAGAAGAAACAATTCACATTGGAAGGTTAAGCACTAAGAGCCCTGAAAATCAAGCCTGATGACATTTGGCAATTATTTTAATGCAATCCCCCAAGGATATGTGTCTCCTATAGATACCATCAAACAATGACTTGAAGGTTTCTTTGTCTTACAAAAACTAGATGTATTGACATTTTCCCCGTTTGACAAAGGCGGCAATTTCAGTGATGGAGCGGGGCAGCGCGAGTGTTAAAGGGTAGACTGCTGACTCGGTACCTGCTATTATCATCGCTGATTTGCAGCAAACTTTAAGTATGTAGTTAACGCGAGCTTGACAAGAAGGTGACCCGGGTCTTTCAGAAGGATGTCTGCTTGACAAGGGCTCGTTCCTTCAGGGAGCACAAAGGGCAAGTTGAAAGCACAAATGTTCTCGAGGTGAATGGATCATAAATGATGAACGTTACATTTTAAAGAAGTAAAGATCGGTTTTATTTGATTTTGACCTGACAATATTATTTGCATAGAACATGCATGTTATAAATTCACTCACAATTAAATAAAAAAATGATAATCTGTAAGAACTTATGATACATTAAAGGAGAAGTCCGGCCAAACTGAAAAATCTGCAGTAAGTAAGGGGGGTGCTGGAACAGAATAAAGAATTTATACTTACCCGTCCCCATGCCTTCCCAGCTCTGCCTGACCACTCCGGGACCCCCACCGGCTTTCTTGATATTTTGCTCCTGTTCCATTTAACCCGGCTTGTTAAATGGCCACTCAGCAAGTCAGTGACTGGGGCAGAGCACTGCTGGTGTCACAACGTACCAAGAAGCTGGGAGGAAGTAGAGCCTGGTGGCTGTCAGGGAGCTTCTAATGCGATGCTGAATAGGCACAGGGATGGGTAAGTATATATTCCTTACTATGCCCTCCGCCTTCTCCAGAGTTTTCAGTTTGGCTTGAGTTCTTCTTCAAGGAAAGCTGTGTGCTTCTATGTCCCACACTGGAGAAACATAAGGAGGTCTCAGAAACTTAAGCCAGGAAGAGGCTATAAGCCATCAAGTGAGCAGGGCTTTGCACATTTTTCTGCAGTGCCAGCTTGTACAAAGGTTAATCCCCCAACTTCCAAATAAGAATTTTATCATTCTTCTATGATTTTATGATGATGGGTCTATAGATGACTATGTTCTTAGAGTGACTTAATAATTTATCCTATTCTCCATATAGACATGTACAGTATGCTCAAAGCTGTCTGTGGGTAGTAGGGAACAACCAGCTGCCGGACTCCTCTGATGTTGGGTGGTCTACTTTGAGAATCAAAGGTGCAAATGTTAAAATTTAATATTCCCGAAACTATCTTTCCTTCTTCCGTCAGGAAATATTGAGCCTGGGCCGTCCTCTCTCCCCATCTCTGAGCCTGGAGACGCTCCTAGAGGTCATGATGGGAGCGGGCATGTGGCAATGTTGAGACACTTGCCTAAACACTGTTCAGAAGGGGCGACCAATCAAGAAGTAGAAGCATTTCGCCAATAAGATCCGATGTTCGGTCTTTCTTTTTGGTATTGACCCTTTACATTCTACATTCCTAATATTCTCTTGTTCTCTGTTCTTCTATGTTTACATTTGGTATTGACCCTGTGAAACCCCTCTCCCACTCCTATGCACTTAGTCCAGAGTAGATACCATTTTCCAGCTGGGGGCACTGTTTAGTCCAAGTGGATAGGGGTAGGGGCAGTGGACATGGGTAAGGGCAGGGATGCACTGCCCCCTACATAACCTGACACCTTCACTCCTCAATGAATTATTTTATACTTTAAGGCTGGGTTCACACTATGTATATTTGAGGCTGTATTTGGTCCTCATAGCAACCAAAACCAGGAGTGGATTGAAAACACAGAAAGGCTCTGTCCACATAATGTTGTAATTGAGTGGATGGCCGCCATATAACAGTAAATAACGGCCATTATTTCAATATAACAGCCGTTGTTTTAAAATAACAGCACATATTTGCCATTAAATGACGGCCATCCACTCAATTACAACATTATGTGAACAGAGCCTTTCTGTGTTTTCAATCCACTCCTTGTTTTGGTTGCTATACAGCAGGGGTGGGGAACCTCCGGCCCGCGGGCCGCATCCGGCCCCTGAGATCTCCCGATGCGGCCCGCGGCCCGCAGCTCCCCTGTGATGCGCGCCGCTCTGGAGGAGGAAGGAGCCGGCATACACAGCATCCTCTGGTGTCTGTGACAGCTGCCGGACACAGGAGGATGCTGTCTATGCCGGCTTCCTTCCCAGCAGAGCGGCGCGTGTCTTCAGTCTCCTGCGGGCCACGCGCGATGACGTAATTTCATCTCGCGCCGCCTACAGGAGAAAGACCGGCACAGAGGACCTGGGACAGAAGAGGACATGGACAGCGTGGGAACGGAGGTAAGGTGAGTGGGATGTTTATTTTTTTTATTTGGGGGTTAACTAGGCCACCAGGGACATGCCTGATGGGGGTTAACTAGGCCACCAGGGACATGCCTGATGGGGGTTAACTAGGCCACCAGGGATATGCCTGATGGAGGGTTAAATAGGCCACCAGGGACATGCCTGATGGGGGTTAACTAGGCCACCAGGGACATGCCTGATGGGGGTTAACTAGGCCACCAGGGACATGCCTGATGGGGGTTAACTAGGCCACCAGGGACATGCCTGATGGGGGTTAACTAGGCCACCAGGGATATGCCTGATGGGGGTTAACTAGGCCACCAGGGACATGCCTGATGGGGGTTAACTAGGCCACCTGGGACATGACTGATGGGGGTTAACTAGGCCACCTGGGACATGACTGATGGGGGTTAACTAGGCCACCAGGGACATGCCTGATGGGGGTTAACTAGGCCACCAGGGACATGCCTGATGGGGATTAACTAGGCCACCTGGGACATGACTGATGGGGGTTAACTAGGCTACCAGGGACATGCCTGATGGGGGTTAACTAGGCCACCTGGGACATGACTGATGGGGGTTAACTAGGCTACCAGGGACATGACTGATGGGGGTTAACTAGGCCTACCAGGGACATGACTGATGGGGGTTAACTAGGCCACCTGGGACATGACTGATGGGGGTTAACTAGGCCACCTGGGACATGACTGATGGGGGTTAACTAGGCCACCAGGGACATGCCTGATGGGGGTTAACTAGGCCACCAGGGACATGCCTGATGGGGATTAACTAGGCCACCTGGGACATGACTGATGGGGGTTAACTAGGCTACCAGGGACATGACTGATGGGGGTTAACTAGGCCTACCAGAGGCATCACTGGGGGGGTTAACTAGGCTACCAGGGACATGACTTGGGGGTTAACTAGACTACAAGGGGCATCACTGGGGGGGTTAACTACAATAGCAGGGGCATCACTGGGGGTTAACTACAATAGCAGGGGCACTGGGGGAACAATACTTTGCCTTGCCCCATATGCTGCAAACCCACGCTACTAACTGCCGCACACGGTATGCGGCCCTCGAATGATTTTATTAATGCCCGACCGGCCCTCGACATGGAAAAGGTTCCCCACCCCTGCTATACAGCCTCTAACATACAGCCTCAAATATATGTAGTGTGAACATAGCCTAACGGAGAACTCAGGGCTGGGGTGGATTTTGGGCAGAGTGACAAAAAAAGAATTAACATGCTCTCACTTCCCCTACTCGAGCGCTTGTGCCGTTATTCCGCAGCTCCTGATCCTGTACTTTTCTGGGTCTGAGTAGAAACCTGGGATCAAATGTGTTAGGCCCCACTCAGCCAGTCAGCAGCCATAAGGAAGGTAAAAAAATGAAGAATTCAAATTTTCATTCTCAGAAGTGGGTCAAAGGGGTAGTCCCTCTCCTTAAGGAGAGCTCGTCATAAAGACATGTGGAGACTTACAGACCATTGCTGCTCCACTAAGAATTCTGGGAAGAAAGGATATGCACAATCGAGTCAATAAAAACCCCTTAAACTTAAAATATTTAAAACAAAGATTTTTTTAAGATTTATCAAGTCAATAAAAACTGCTTAAACTTAAAATATTCAAAGTTTCAAAACAAAGATTTTTTTAATTTTTTTTTTATTATTATTATTAGAAATTATAAAACTTTCCCGTTTACGGCATACAGGGACAATTGAGCGGAACTTTGGGAACACTATTTGCCACATTACCAGTGCGCTCTGTTATAACCACTCTGACATAAAACCACATTAGTCAGTGCCAGTCATAAGTCATTATATGGTGTAACTCTCTAAGTCCCATTAGTGCATTGAGTTACTGACCTATAAACAGACAATAAATAATAAATTGGCTCTTTCTTATGATAGTATCTGCCATCATTATTTAGCATATGTGAACATTGCCAACAGCACTTGGCAAAATGACCTTGTTTTAAATATTTGGGATTTTATGCAAATGACTTTTGCAAACAGCACAAACAACTCTACACGTCTCTAATACCCGACAAAATTCATATATTAAATACAAAAGGGCTTATGCATAATACATGACGGAAAATAGTTTCCTATATACACAGATGCAAAAGACAAAGTTTTTTTTTGATGTTTTTGTTGATTCTTTTTAATTTTCTACCTTTATCATGAGTCATAAAAATTTTTCTTACCAAGATTAGGTAAAACAATAGATTCTAATTGTTGCCGACAGATGGGCCGGGGATATGTATAAACTCATAAAGCGTGGTCTGGATGAAATATGAATTGTGATATGTTTGGAATAATACATAATGCATTATCTCTTTATGGAGTGGTTGCCATTGTAAGAAGTCATTTAATATCTAGACAAACCGAGCAATAATTATTCATGTACAAAGAGTTCCGTTTTCCGAATGCTCGTTGAATTGTTTTGACAGTTTCATCGTGATTTAGTTCTTCCACCAAGTCGCATTGAAATATTAACCGTAATATATGTTAGATTATTCAACAGTTCATCTTTATAGGAGAAGTAGGTCATGTCTGTTTACATTATAATAGCGATCCACCACGATGAGTGTTTGGTTTTATCTGTGTACTTATTCTACATGGACCGGGTCGTGGACTCGCAGCGTAGATGACATCCCTCTCATTAGAGAATATTAAACCATAAGAGCTGAAGCGCTTTCTAAAGTTTACAGCGGTTTAAGATTGATGCGGCTGAGTTTCTTTTTCTGAACGCTTTAACTACAGTCCGGAATTTATTCACGGAGAGAATGTTTGAAAGGTGAGTCTGAAAAACATCATGAAGAGAGAATGTAATGTGCATACAGTTAGGCAATGTTCTCTAAATGCAACCAAGTCATCACAAGTAAAGTAAGGCTGGACGCGATCCCATGAATGGGGTCCAGCGGGATTCCAGCTATTGCAGTTACAGACACCCTCCAATCTGCTGAGCAAGGGGCACCTTATAAAATGCTCAAGTCTACCATTGATTTCAGTGGGGTTCATTCGAGTTGAGCACAAAGGTAACCAATCAGCATGCTCACAGAGCTTACCAGCCGCGTAGGGGAATACCAGCTGCGTAGGGGAAATTTTTTTCTTATCATGCCACGTGGGGCTGGAAGATGGGCGACAACTAGTCAACTAGTCACCACTTTCTTTATATACAAAAAAAGGACCAAATATAATAATAAGAAATCTTTATTTATCAATAACACAACTCATAATCAAAAATATAAAAAAACTACATTACATGATGTTTTATGGCAATCCAGATAAACTGACACAGTGAGATGGGTAGCATAGGCTCAAACAGGCAACTGCTCCGAAAGTGCTCAGTGCAGTATAAACATGGGTTATACACAGGGGATGGGATAAAACCAAGTACAAGCTTCCCACAATGGGGACTATCCACCTAACTTCCACCCAAAAGAACCATAAACCCTGTAAGCCCGTAATCAAATCACCACTCACCCATGTCAGCGTCTCCCCAACGTACGTTTCACGTTTGGCGTTTCCTCAGGGGGCGTGTCTACAAGCTGTCATGTGCCACTTAAATATGCTGTAAGATGGAGCGTCATTTCCGGAGGTAGCGGCGCTTGTCCGAGAGAGAGGCAGGATATTACATCATCTTCCGCTTTTATTGGGTCTTTTTGATTCAGCACATTTTTGCCTTTATGGCATTTAACACTATTATAATAATCATATTGATTTTATATTTTTCATTTACGATGTATAGAGATGTATATGAGTGGTAAAATATGCACTTGCACTTTGCAACCATTGGCACGGTCACTTTATCTATTATTGCACTTTAATATTTGTTTATATGGTATTCAATTGTGAATGCATTATGCACAAGGCACTTAAACTAGTAATACGGTCTAAGATCATTATTGATCATGTCACATGTGGGTATTTGTGTTTCATATATTGCACTTTATTATAATCATTTATTTATTGTGTTATTTTTGATTGGGTCGATTACCTGGGAAGGGTTAAAACCAAGTCCATTAGTGTAGAATAGTGGTTAAGATCTAATATAGCCCAGTTCCGGTCTGTGATGTACTGGCAAGGGAATCTTCCAGTCTGGTGACAAGAAGCGTTGTGCGCATGTCCGCCTGCGGTTCACGCGGCGGATATGCGTTCCACGCTGTCTGCCGGAAGTGGAAGATGATGTAATATCCTGCCTCTCTCTCGGACAAGCGCCGCTACCCCCGGAAATGACGCTCCATCTTACAGCATATTTAAGTGCCACATGACAGCTTGTAGACACGCCCCCTGAGGAAGCGCCAAACGTGAAACGTACGTTGGGGACACGCTGACATGGGTGAGTGGTGATTTGATTACGGGCTGACAGGGTTTATGGTTCTTTTGGGTGGAAGTTAGATGGATAGTCCCCATTGTGGGAAGCTTGTACTTGGTTTTATCCCATCCCCTGTGTATAACCCATGTTTATACTGCACTGAGCACTTTCAGAGCAGTTGCCTGTTTGAGCCTATGCTACCCATCTCACTGTGTCAGTTTATCTGGATTGCCATAAAACATCATGTAATGTAGTTTTTTAATATTTTTGATTATCAGTTGTGTTATTGATAAATAAAGATTTCTTGTTATTATATTTGGTCCTTTTTTTGTATATAAGGTGTTATTATGGACTAAAGTTTGATTAAATGGACATTTAGTTAGTATTATACTGAGAAAAGGTGGTGCATGTCCAGTGGAATTTAAGTGTATAGTCACCACTCTCTGCCTTTCAGCACACAGTGCAGGGATGACTGACATGCAAAGTGCTCTCTGCTGCTGCCATCTCTGTCCATGTCAGAAACTGTCCAGAGAAGTAGCAAATCCATATAGAAAATCTCTCCTTGTGGTTAGGCCGCTCGTGCCAGGTCAGCTGGTATGGTGCTGTGGTAGCTGAGTGGGTCTAGGGTCACTTGGGCACCTGTCACAGCAGCCTGGTGTGGTGTTGGACCCACCCCAGACAGTTGACACAGCAGTACCACAGTAAGGAGGAGGTAGCCCAAGTGTACAGGTATGTGTAGGTGCAGGTGTACAAGGAGGAAGCCAGTCTAGTGCATTGGCAAAAATAAAGCAGTTTAATGGAAATAACTAGGGATGAGCGAACCGAACTGTAACGAACCAGATTCATTACAAACTTTGCAAAAAGTTCAGTTTGGCACCGAACCGAACTTTGAGAAAAAATTGTAACGAATCTGGTTAAAATAACAATAACAAATAAAATCACAGAATAGACCAGGACACAAGGGATTTTTACTCCTATTATCCCTTGTTTCCTGGTTTTCTGTGAATATCAAGATGTGTGACGTCACCCCTGTTAGGGTGAGACCTTAAATTAGTCTCCTCAGATATACCTGGGTGCTGCCTAATCACAAATGTAATGTGTCAGCTGTCTGTGAGTATCAACCAAGACACATGAAAGCAACTTCAGTGTTCAAGCTGATCTACTTTATTAAGTGAAAATCTCAGATCATATCTTTACAATAAAAGGTTAAAAAAATAGGATAACCCCGATTAACCGCAAAAAAAAAAAAAAAAGTCCCATCACTGTCCCAGAAAAAAAAAAATTCCCATCAGCTGTCCCATCACTGCACAGTTGTGAAGATAAATGTTGGCGACTCATTGGGATTCTTGGTGTCCAAGACCGTGCACCCCAGTGCTGATGTCTGGTCCATTAATTATAGGCAAGGGAAGTTCATGTCTGTTACTGCCCATTGGGTCAACATTCCCCCAGAAGACCATCAGAAAGTTAGCCCATTTTTGCCACCTCCCCGGTGCTTTAGGGGACCAGTTCTGAAAAAGTTCTACCTCCACCAGCTTGCAACCATACACTGCTTTGACTGCAGTCCAACCTGCCCTGGTGTCTTACCAACGATGTCAGGCCCGGCGCTCTCAGGCTGTCCTCCATTTTGTGAGCCTGAGTGAATGGAGCCACAGTGGGCAGAAGCTCCTCCAGACCATCAACTAATGGTGGGAAGTGTTGTAGCCCACAATGTGAGGAACATTGTCTCTGCAGTGCAGCAGGGAGGGCTGAGTCATACACCTTGTATGTCACATGTGATAAACCTCATAGTGCACAGGTTTCTTCGAACATTTCTTGCCAATTGTTTATCCCTTTTGAGGACGCGACTCTGTTTGTGAGCAGGCATGATTATGGATTCAACGACATCATGCCACTCGTCCGTGTTCTGGAAAGTGTGCGGAACATCATCAGCGAGGATTCCCAGGCCACCACTTCATGGCTGAACATTCTCCTCCTCCTCCTCCTCCTCCTCCTCCATCAATTGTCTGTTCTCAACCATACTGGCCTGGGTGCAATCAGGTACTGCCGCCTCCTCCTCCAATAGTCTCTTCTCAATCATACTGGGCTGGGTGCAATCAAGTGCTGCTGTCTCCTCCTCCTCCTCCATCAATTGTCTGTTCTCAACCATACTGGGTCCAATACAGTACTATTACTGCTGCTGGTTCCACTGTCAAATGTCTGTTTTCCACCCTGCTGGGTCCAAGGAACTTTGTGTCCTATGTCCCGTTTAATCACTTACACCTTGGCTAATTTTTTTTTCACTATTTTTGCACTTTGATTTTTTCCAACTTTTTTATTGTAATAGCAACTGCTACTAAACGAACTATACCCTATCAGACTCCCACTATTGTAGTTGCAATTATTTAGCCATTATAGCAAGGGTCCTTTTAGGTTTGATTCGTACGAATCCGAATTTCACGAAAGTTCACTGGAAAATTTTCCTGAGTTACTGCTGGTCTGCCTCTTATATGGCCAGAGCATACACTTTGCTACAGCTGCTCCAGTGCAGTTTTATTATATTTTTTTGTTGGACCTGCGCCCTCACACCCGTGTGTTTGTGGTTGGAGGAATTGTTTCTCTATTGATCCCTGGAGGATATCAGGAGTGGCTGCGGTCTGTCTCACATGTGCTTCTGAGTGTTCTGCCTCCTAGCTAGCACAACCTTACCAGGTGAGGGTTACCTTGTTTTTTTCCTCCCCTTCGTTTTATCTGGTTGATCCTCGCCATGAAGCGCTGTCTTCTTTTTCTTTTTTGTCTGTAGATGTACCATAGCCTTGTCCCACTGGGGTCAGTTCCTATTGCTTCAGGTAACTTCCATGCATGTTTTAAAGAGGTTTCTGGTGTGGGCAAGGTGAATCCCTGTTTGGCTTCTCTCCCCTAGTGGAAGCTTAGCACTGCATACTTAGGTGGTTACTTGCATAAAAAACTTTATATGCTATCCTGTGTCCCTGTCAGGGGACCTAGCCAAATCCAGGTCCTGGCTAAACTTCAACAGAGACTAGTCAGTTTTGCTTCCCATCACACTGAGAACTTGACTAAGACTGACTACTTCCTCCCACCAAGAACTAACTCCACCTACAGGGGCTAACTAAACCCTCCTGTGAGTGGTGGGAGCTGTAAGTGTGTGGAGAAAGAGAGGATAGGATAGGACAGTATAAAAGAGATACAAAACCTAGTTTACTCCGTAAATCCCTTAGCGGTGCATAAAGCTAGATACAGGCAGTAGTGACACTTAGTAGGGAAAACATAATAATACACCATCTCCCGCTTGCATAGACCTGAGGGAGTTACTTCCTCTGTAGCAATAGACTGTACCCTGTGCTGGGACACTGCATCAGAGAACACTGTGTCAAACTGGAAAGAATACACCACTTCCTGCAGGACATACAGCAGATGATAATTACTGGAAGACTGGAGATTCTTAAATATAGGTAAATTACAAATCTAAATACCTTTCTGAAACCAGCTGATTTGAAAGAACAAGATTTGTATTGGTGTACCCCTTTAGTATATTCCCACAACCTCTGCCTGTGCTGTATTTTTTGTGTTTCCCAGAGTTCCCCTTTAAGCATTGACTTTCAGAGACCGTACCTCCAATAGATGGCACCAAAGATCAAGAGATGAGGTAAATTGCAGACCTATATAAGTGACAGGGCCCCTTTAATTTTGTACAGCTTTGTATTCCACATCTCCCTCCCCTGAGATTCACAATAGTTCATCAGCGCGATTCATCGCGGGTTTATAGGTGTTTTTCTATTTAATTTTCTCTGCAGAAAACAAGCCTGATTTGTATTAATCGCAAGGAAAATAGTGATTTGTGCGGATGAGCTGCGAATCTAACTCTTCGTCTCTCCTCGGAAATACAGAGAGTGTTGGGTTGGAGATGGCGGATGATAATGACTACTTAATCATCAATTTGTATTCACAACACTTTTCCATAATGTCTGTATATAATTCAACTCCAACATTAGGTTTCATAAAAAATCTCAGCCTGAACTCGACGGTTTATTCTTGATGGTTTTAAAGAGACACCAGAGGCAAACGAGAACGGTGGACAAAAGGTTATTTGCTTTGCAGTAAAGATGTGAAACCGGGGGGGAGGGGAAACTATTTATTGGGAGGTCAGAACTATGTTTTATGTTATTAAGTATAAGACCTTGTCTCTATCATGATTTGTTCTTTTTTGTCAATGGTAGACTTTGGAAAGACTCCCACTATAACACGAATTATAGTATACATTCCCTATGTCCATTCCCAGAAAGAAACATTGGAAAAGCTTGGATGATGTGACTGGCCTCAAGCATACTTGAGTGTTGGCTTTAAAGGAGAAGTCCGGTGAAAATCTGGCAGCCAGCATGGCCAGGGGGGCAATTGATTACAAGTACCGACTTACCTGGGACCTCTGCCGGAAGGAATTTTCCACAAGTTGTGATGACATCCCTACTTAGGGAAAAAGGCTGGCCCAGCTGATAGACTGAGCGGCCAGTCCATTAGCCGAGTTGTGACATGTCAGCACCGGAGATCCTAGATTATGGCAGGTGTCCCTTGGCCAGTCCTGCGCTGAAAGTGGGCATAGAGAGAGGTAAGTTAGTACTTGTTATCAATTTCCTCCCATTTTTTTTTTTATAAATTGCCGGACTTCTCCTTTAAATTAAATTACAGGCCATCGGCTGTACCCATGTGTTCCAGGACTCTCTAGGACTGAGATATATTTCAATCCCCTCAGCTTTTTCTGCTCTATAACATGATGGCAATAGCTTAGGTAGCATTTTCATGGTGACGGGTTCCCTTTAATGGAAATTACACCTGTCATCAATGCTATCGCTTTAGAGGAAGCTCAGGAGGAGAAAGAGTTTCCAGCATTCTTCCTTGGCATTCCATCTAGATGTAAGACAATAGGAGATTATATTGTTCCTGACATTGGAGCCCTTTAGACATGTTTAGCATGTACAGCTGGAACTTTCTTGAGATATGTGCTGAAACTAGGGGCATAACATGATTCGGAGAGGGCCTAAAACAGTCATCTGTATAAGGAATATCCAAGGGAATGACTTTAACTTTCAACATGAGTCCTTATTGTGGGATTGTTGGGGTACGTGTTGGGGTACATATGCAAGGGTATTTGGCCCTGTAAAGGAGAGCTCTAGTAGGAAGATTGTTGGATTATTGTTTGTCGCCCAAACTTATGATAACAATGGGAATAATAGTTCCTTTTCCTCCTCATCTTTACCTGTTACAACCACTGCTTTAGTACTGCTGGATTTGCATTCACTCTCTTGGTCAGTGACCAAAGATGCTCCCAATAAGAGTTGTAGCTAGGTATATGACATCACTAGAGATGAAGGAATCAAATCTTCTGAATCAAGATTTATTCCGAACTTTGCAAAACAAAGTTGGAACAAGTTCATAAAGATGGCGACCACACATTTAAAAAAGAACCAAAAAAAAAAGGGTGTAGTTACCTGTCCGCGCCACCCTGGTGTCCTTCTTTGGGTGTCCAGTGTCCCAGGGCCAATGGTCTATCCAGATGCTACAGCTAACAGGCATTGGAGCTTGTGTTGACTAGTTGGTGTGCCGAGGCATGTGGAACAAATAACACTTTTCAGCCAAAGCAGAAATTTCTTCTTTTTGCTCGATTTCTACTTTAAGGGTAATGTGACACCTATGCAGGAATGGTTGTGGAAGGGAGGTATATTTCTCCTAGGTTCCTCTCCTATGTCAGCTAACAGCCCAGGCCTCTCACCTGGTAATTAATGAAGCTGCTCAGAGGGCGGGTATATAAGGTAAGCCAGGAGGGCAGATAGATCTCTCTGGCTGGGGACACAGAAAGCCTGTCTGTGTCAGAGATTGGTGTGAGTAGTAAAGGTTACCTAAGTGTTTGGTAAGCTGCAGGGAGCAGCTCTCCAGCTGATAGTCAGGATACCTGAATGTATAGTAAGTGCCGGACAGGCAAGGATTTTCTTTCGTTGCTGTTTTGTTTTATTTTCTGCTTGCAACTTTTTAAATAAACCTGACTACGTGTCAGATTGCACCTATGTATGCTGTTGGCCTGATTTGGATGAACCAGATACGTGTCCTTTGACTTATACGTGTCCTTTGACTACGCGATCCCAGTGACTTATATCACAGTAGCTTCACAGGTACCGAATCCGCAGCGGATTTCACGCTGCGAATCTGCAGCGAAATCCGCTGCGGATCCTGTAGTGTGAAGCTGAATGGGTCACATACGCTGCCTGTATGAGACCGGACCCCTTTTGGGGATCACTGTGATGGTTCATCATTCAAAGTTATAACAGGTTCTCCTTGAAGAGACTCTGTCAGTAGGTTTCTGCTTTCCTATCTCAGGGTAGCATCAATGAGTGACAGAGAAGCTGAACAGAATGATGGATCACTTAGGGTGGTATTACACGGGCCGAGCAGGGCCAGATAATACCTGTAAACGAGCAGCGATCTGCTAGATCTCCGCTCGTTTACTGGGCCTATTACACGGCCCGATAATCGTTAAACAAGGGCTGCAGGGACATTGTTACCGATGTCCTTGCAGCCCTTGCATAACTATATACATTACCCATCCACGTTCCAGGGCTGCTGCTGCGGTCTTCTTCTCTCCGAGTCCCGCACGCTCTTACGTCAGAGTGGCCTGTCAGCTGACAGGCCACTAAGCCAATCACAGGCCGGGACCGCCACTCTGACGTTACAGCGCGCGGGACCCGGGGAAAAGAAGACCGCAGCAGCAGCCCTGGAACATGGATGGGTAATGTATATTGTTAGTCACCGCCCGCGCACCGCTATTACACGGAGCGGTGCGCAGTCGGCGCTAGGTCAGAACCTATATCAACGATCAGGCGATGATCGTTGTCATCGGCTGATCATTGTATTTATTACATGGAACGTTAATTGGCCGAATCGGGCCAATTCGGCCGATTATCGTTCCGTGTAATAGTACACTTACACTGTTCTGTGCAGTTGATCCAGAGATCTTCTTCTGAATAACATGGACAATAAGTGTTACTCTTCCTATTGAAGGACGGCCTAATAAATAATATTTGGACACACAAACTCTTCAATAGACTTTCTATAAGAGGTGGCCACCAAAATCTTCCGTGTAACAGCGTGCTTTAATGTACTGTACACCCACTAAGGATCAGTGGGTAAGACTATCAGATTCCAACACTTCTATAATCTAATACCTTTAAAAACCATCTTGTCCTTGCTGATTTCCACATATTTCTAGACATAAAAGAACTGAACAACTACACATGTGATTGGCTGAGTGGACATTTCCTTGCATTGATAGGACCACGAGGTGCTGAGCAATGAATACCTGGACACCAGGTTCCCCAAAGTTCCCAAAAGGGAATATAAAGTCATAAAGTTCCCAAAAAGGTCTTCTGCTTCTGAATTCTGTAGTCTCATCCAAGGGATTAGACTATGTCACCCATAGAAGGCAAATCCTATCTCTGTATGCTTCCAATCACGGGTGTGTTCCATCTGTTTGATATCATTGCAAACACCGAACACATCAAGACTAATGATAAGCACAGTTAGAGCATGCTTAGGTCTGTCCGAACCCAAGTGTACAGCATTTGAGTGCCGGTGGCTGAAGAAATTGGATGCAGCTCTAGGGAGTCCTGGAAAACATGGATTACGCCCATGGCCTATTGTTGTATCCATGTCTTCCAGGCAACAGAAGCCCAATAGTATATATGTGAAACAATGCAAATGAAAATATCAATGGTCCTAGTGGCAAGTGATGGATTCTAAAGTAATCTTCAAACAAAGGTGTCTTCAATATGCAGGTTACCACTAGACATGAGCGAACCTGCCGAGGTTCGGGTTCGTATGAACCTTAACTCTCGGCTTCTGATTCCCGCTGTCTGCAGCCTCCGTTAGGCCATAGGCTGTATCCCAGTTTTCCAGGTGGTCCTCTGGCTATATCCACCCTCTTTACGGAGCGGGCAGACAGCGGGAATCAGACGCCGAGAGTTCAGGTTTATACAAACCCGAACCTCGGCAGGTTCGCTCATCTATAGTTACCACACGTGTCTAGTACAGGGGAGGTTTTTTTTTTCAAGGGCAGTGCACTCGTCTTAAATTAGGTCGCACCCCCTTTTCTCTGGCCAGATTTACTAAGAGACGCACGCCTTCAAGCAGGTATAGATTTGGATCATTTGGATTTGCTTGTGTGGCGTAAATCATGATAAATTATGTGTGGGAGGAGGCCACGCCTCCTCTCGTCCTTGCCACACACCCTATGCCCGCCCATTGGGCAAGCGGGGGATACAGCAGGTGTACGCTAAGGAGAAGGGGCGATTCTGTGCCCTCTCCCTGGAGTACGCCTCACCTAGGACTTTCCTAAATGTTCCCCATAATGTCTGTAGACATTACATGTGCCCAGTATACTTTCCATGCAGATGCCTCTAAACCTTGTAATCCTGATCAAACTTTAGCTTGCTTACTTATAATTGGTGAGCCATCCCGTCACGTAATAGCCTATAATAGCACGGCCTAATATAGCCTCCGGTTCTCTATTCTGCTGGATAATGATGGTCAGGATTTACGCCATTGAACTGCCGAACAGAACGTGCATTTCTCAAGGTGGTTTAGACACGCAACAAACTGTGTCCAAAGTACAGTATCCCACCTTGTGTCATTAGAACAAATGATGTCATTATATGGGGAGAGGAAAAAAAAAAGAAAGCGGAGATTATGATAAGCTGAATAATGTATTTTGTACGGCCCACCAGGATATCTCTTACGAACAGTCAGTGTTCTTAATTGAAATGGAAATGCATGCTAAATAATGGCAAAAAGCATTAGGGAAGGTAAAACATGAAACAGCAAAGTGGAATATTTTATTCACTGCGGAAAAAAAATTGGACATTGAAAGAGAAAAAAGATAATGTACAGTATAAGAAGTTAATGACGGCTTCATGAAATGTATAATGCGACGCCAGCGCCATTTAAATATAGGCTAACGCAGCATAATAGTTATTTGTGGATAAACTAGAACACTAGAAGAAGTCAGCACAATGGAAGTTGTGGCGGAAGCCTTTCATGGAACTTCACATGGAGGTTTCTGCAAAGTTTTCTGTATTTGGGTCTCGGTGTGTCGTATATAACCTTATACTTTGCTGAGAACAGATGAAGGGGGCGGAAAGTACAGAGCGCAAAGTTCTGTAACTTCTATAGAAAGGGGCTGGCCAACTCAACATAGTGGAATGCTATAATAGAACAGAATGTGATATATACTTATAGAGAATTATTCACCCCCTAGAGCAGAAGCAAAGATTGCAACTGGAACATATAAGGTAATTCTGCAGTGTAGTTACTTTCTTTAACAGGTTGCACGAAACTGGAAACATTCTAGACCTAAGGGGAAAGTTCACTTATTTGCATGGTCTATATACAGTATATGGAACAGAATGCGGAAATGTGTAGATCCTGGCATCATGATTCATCGTGATGCTGGAACCTCTGAATCATTTTAAAGGGGAACTATCAGCAGGTGTAGATTAGGAGTCCTTTTTAGGGTGTCAACCCTGCCCAGGCTTAGAAGAGCATAGACCCCAAGATATAGGGTAGGGATGAGCGAACTTTTGAAAAGTTCGGTTCGGTTCCATCCGGCGAACTTTCGTGAAGTTCGGATTCGTCCAAACCAAACCGAAAACGAACCTTGCTCTTACGGCTGAATAATTGCAGCTACAATAGTGGGAGTGTGATAGGATATAGTTTCGTTTAGTTGCAGTTGATAATACAATGAAAAAAGTTGGAAAAAAAATAATAATAACAATAATAGGAATAATAATAATAAAATATAGTGAGTAAAAGTGCCAAAATAGTGACAAAAAATATTGAAAAAAAAAGTTTACAAGGAGGATGCGGCAGCACTTGATTGCACCCAGGCCAGTATTGTTGAGAAGAGACAAGTTGAGCAGCAGGAGGAGGCAGCAGTTGATTGCTCGCCTCTCAGGCCAGTATTGTTGAGAAGAGACAAGTCGAGAAACAGAAGGAGGCAGCAGTAGATTGCTCGCCTCTCAGGCCAGTATTGTTGAGAAGAGACAAGTTGAACAGCAGGAGGAGGCAGCAGTTGATTGCTCACCTCTCAGGCCAGTATTGTTGAGAAGAGACAAGTCGAGAAACAGGAGGAGGCAGCAGTAGATTGCTCGCCTCTCAGGCCAGTATTGTTGAGAAGAGACAAGTTGAGCATCAGGAGGAGGCAGCAGTTGATTGCTTACCTCTCAGGCCAGTATTGTTGAGAAGAGACAAGTCGAGAAACAGGAGGAGGCAGCAGTAGATTGCTCACCTCTCAGGCAAGTATTGTTGAGAAGAGATAAGTTGGGCAGCAGTTGATTAATTCCAGTCCAGTATTATTGAGGAGAGGCTACTGGACGAGGAGGCAGAAGTTGATCGATTCCAGGCCAGTATTAACGAGGAGAGGCTACTTGAAGAGAAGGAGGAGGCAGCAGTTGATTGATTCCAGGCCAGTATTAATGAGGAGAGGCTACTTGAGGAGGAGGAGGCAGCAGTTGATCGATTCCAGGCCAGTATTAATGAGGAGAGGCTACTTGAGGAGGAGAAGGAGGCAGCAGTTGATTGATTCCAGGCCAGTATTAATGAGGAGAGGCTACTTGAGGAGGAGAAGGAGGCAGCAGTTGATTGATTACAGGCCAGTATTAATGAGGAGAGGCTACTTTAGGAGGAGGAGGAGGAGGCAGAAGTTGATTGATTTCAGGCCAGTATTGTCGAGGAGAGGCTACTTGAGGAGGAGGAGGAGGCAGCAATTGATCGATTCCAGGCCAGTATTAACGAGGAGAGGCTACTTGAGGAGAAGGAGGAGGCAGCAGTTGTTGATTCCAGGCCAGTATTAATGAGGAGAGACTACTTGAGGAGGAGAAGGAGGCAGCAGTTGATTGATTACAGGCCAGTATTAATGAGGAGAGGCTACTTGAGGAGGAGGAGGAGGAGGCAGAAGTTGATTGATTCCAGGCCAGTATTGTCGAGGAGAGGCTACTTGAGGAGGAGGAGGCAGCAGTTGATTGAGATACCAGGCCTGTATTATCGAGGAGAGGCTACTTGAGGAGGAGGCAGCAGTTGATTGATTCCAGGCCAGTATTAATGAAGAGAGGTTACTTGAGGAGAAGGAGGAGGCAGCAGTTGATCGATTTCAGGCCATGAAATCGGAGAGGCTACTTGAGGAGGAGGAGGCAGCAGTTGATTGATTTCAGACCTGTATTATCGAGGAGAGGCCACTTGAGTAGGAGGAGGAAGCAGTTGATCGATTCCAGGCCAGTATTAATGAAGAGAGGCTACTTGAGGAGAAGGAGGAGGCAGCAGTTAATCGATTCCAGGCCAGTATTAATGAGGAGAGGCTACTTTAGGAGGAGGAGGAGGCAGCAGTTGATTTCAGGCCAGTATTATCAAGGAGAGGCTACTTGAGGAGGAGGAGGAGAAAGTAGTTGATCGATTCCAGGCCAGATTCTCATTGCACAGCAGGCACAGAGCGATGTGCTTATCTGTCCCCAGCCGAAAGAACTGCCAGACGACAGAGGACCGTGGTTTGCTGCCAGCCACGGGGGGTCTTGCTGGTTGTTCACTGCCACCGTTGCCTGAGGGTCTCCTCTCAGGACCAAGGTAATGGACTCTGCCTGGTAGATTGTCTTCTACCCCTCCCTCTTGTGCCTCGCTTCCTTGCACCAGTGGGATGTTGCTGTCTCGGTAGCACCTCAATTTCCTCCCCTGATGATGCTGTGGAAAATGGTGCTTGGGGGCGCCACGTCCGATCAGCGACATCATCATCACCACCACTGCAACTGTCCTCCAGTGGCTGGGACAGGATCTCAGGTGTGGCACTGGATGCCCCTCCCTGGCTTACAGCCAACACCTCCTCTGCAGTCTCTGCACGTTCCACCTGCTGCCTTTGGGGGACTACTACCTCCTCTTTCTCCTCATCACTAAAAAGTGGTAGAGAATCCAAAGGCAGATCAAGATTTGCCAACAGTTCCCTGGCAGAAGGTGCCCCAGAGGTGAGTGGCATAGTAGTAACAGGGGACGGGGCAGAGGACTCTCGCTGACCGTCCCATGTAAGGGTGGTGTCGGATGGTCCAGCCAACCTCGTTTGGGAGCTTTGGGCGGTGGAAGTGGAGGATTGGGTAAGCCAATCTAGAACCGCTGGCTGTGTGGTTCTTACAGAACCACTGGGTGTCTGGGGTAGCTTCACCCTGCTGCCACGCCTGTTGCCCCGGCTGCCACCAGGCCTGGTGCTGCCACTTCTCCTAGCCTCACCGCCTGTTGCAGTCCCTGCCTGTGAAGTGCTGGATGTAGGATGCTTGGACATGGTTCTTTTGTTGGGGGAAAATGAAAGAAGCTACTGGCCGCAAGGCACAAACTTCCAGTGATAATCTTGTGGGTTGGCGGCACCCAGCAAAGTAGCAATGTACCGGTAATCACAAAACATTTTTTTTTTTTTTTTTTTTTTACTTTTTTTGTGTATTTTTGTACTTTTTTTTAAAAACTTTTTTTTTTTTAATGAACTTTTGTGGTTGCAGCAAGCTATATGGGGTTGACAGCACCCAGCAAAGCAGCAATGTACAGGTTATCACAAACGAACAAACAAACAACCTTTTTTTAACAACTTTGTGGGTTGCAGCTATACGGGGTTGACAGCACCCAACAAAGCAGCAATGTACAGGGTATCACAAACAAACAAACTTTTTTTTTTGAGTTTTTTGGCGTTTTTTTTTTTTTAGCGTTTTTTTTTTTTTTTTATGAAGTTTTTTGGTTGCAGCTATACGGGGGTTGACGGTACCCACCACAGCAGCAACAACTATCATCTCCTCTCAGTCACAGAACCGTAGCTGGTTCTGACTCTTCTCACTTTTCTTTGTCTTTTTTTTTATATCCCTACCTCTGCCTGGATATCACAAGTTTTTTACTTCCTATCTCTGCCTATCTCTCCCTCTCTTTACCTCCCTGTAGCTATCTACTTGTTTGCCTCTCTCTCTGCAGTCTAGACACACAATGAGAAAGAGCATGGACGCTCAGGCACTTCCTGTTCTTGTAGTGACGTCACACATCCTTGACATTCACATAATAACAGGATAAAAGGGATTATAGGAGTAATAATTCCTTATATCCTCTTCCATTCTGTGAAAACAATACAGTTTTGCGACGCTGTTGCGGTTTTAACGAACTTCGTGACAAACTTTTTGAAAGTTCGGTACCGAACCAAACTTTTTGCAAAGTTCGTAACGAATCTGATTCGTACCGATTCTGTTCGCTCATCCCTAATATAGGGTGCAGATAGACACACCCGAGACTAGTCTTGCGCCAACCTGGCCTGTCTGCATCCCTTCGCCTTCCTCTCCTTATTCCTTTGTAGATAGGCAAAAGGACTTCCAATCACAATCTCTCCTATGCCATTGTATTTTCCTGACGCAGCAATTTGTATCTGATTTGTATAGAATTTTTTGGGTAATGGTCATAAGTTTTCACTTTTCACTTTTTCTTTCGGTTTGTTTTGTTTTTTGTGGGTAAACATTTTTAGAAATATCTAATAAAAGTTAAGTTTTAGGTTTCCTGTAGGCAGGGATTTCTCTTTCGATCCATTTTTTTTAAATAATGAAAGTTAATGGAAAAATGGAGCAAAATGGATGCACACAAATACATCTTTTTTTTAATCCTTTTTTTTTTAAACGGATGAAAAAACTGACTGTACAAAAAAAAAATGCAGGGTTAACCCAGACTAACCGTATTAATGAAAAGCAAGGTTTTGAAAAAAACGGCCCTGCAGATGAAGGTAATAATAACACTACCTTCTTTCTCAGCATTTCTGACCCTATGGAAACATACCAGCAGGTTAGCTCTCCTGTAAAGGGGAACTATCAACAGGTGAGATGAATCTAACCTGCTGATATGTCCCTATTGCACAGGATATGCAAAAGAACACTGCAGAGACACCATCACATGTCTCGACGTCAGTGAACTAGCCAGACCTTCCCTCCGGGAAGGAACAACCAAGCCAAAGGCATTCTCCAGTTAAGGAAACCACCTCAGCAAGGTATCCATCCACAGACAGCTGTTTCGGGGTTTTTGCCCCTCATCAGTGTGGAGTAGGTTTCTGGCTAGTGGGAGCAATGACTAGTAAGTGCATGCAAAAGGACGCTGGTTGACCTCAGGGAGATCAACCAAAACACCGCAGAGACACCATCACGTGTCTCAACGTCAGTGTATTCTAGGACATTGCCCCCTGGGAAATCAAATATGCAAAAGAACACTGCGAGACACCATCACATGTCTCGACACCAGTGAACTAGCCAGACCTTCCCTCCGGGAAGGAACAACCAAGCCGAAGGGGTTCTCCAGTTAAGGAAACCACCTCAGCAAGGTATCCATCCACAGAGAGCTGTTTTGGGGTTTTTGCCCCTCATCATTGTGGACTAGCCAGAAACCTACTCCAGAAACCTCCTTGCATATTTGATTTCCCAGGGGGCAATGTTGTAGAATACACTGACGTTGAGACACGTGATGGTGTCTCTGCGGTGTTTTGGTTGATCTCCCTGAGGTCAACCAGCGTCCTTTTCCTATTGCACAGGAGACACAGAGGAGGAAGGTATGACTTTTACCTTCCTTCTTGGCGCCGTTCCATTGCAGTTAGTCGTGTGCTCTATGATCCAGTGAGGCCATTAGGAGCACTGGGGCACCTGTTAGGAGCACTGCCTTCCTTCATATCCCCTATCCAGCCCCTTACCGCCCTGCTCCATTTGTTATCATTAGAAAGGGGAGGGTCAGCTCAGGGCAGATCAGCGCTATGGGGGCGGGCAGTGCTCCTTGTGGGTGCCCCAGTGCTCCTTATGGTCTTACCGGACTGTGGAGCAAAAGAATAACTGCACCGGAACAGCACTGAGGAGGAATGTAACAGACATCTCCTTGCAATAGGGACATATCAGCAGGTTAGATTTGTCTAACCTGATGATAGTTCCCCTTTAAGGTGTTCCATCCCCGCACACCTTGTGCTCAAGAGCAGCTATCTGCACCCGCCCCACCCCTTTCTAATAATAATGAATGGAGCAGCCCGGAAGGGGTTGGCTAGATTGGTAATATGGGGGCTGGCAGTGCTCTTAACAGGTGCCCCAGTGCCCCTAACGGCCTCACTGGACCATGGATCATACAACGAACTGCATCGGAACAGCACTGAGAAGGAAGGTAAGAGACATACCTTCATCCTCAGCATTTCCTGTGCAGTAGGGACATATCACCAGGTTAGATTTGTCTAAGGGAAAGGTAGGGTTGGACACATCTGTACTGACCCTGCCATGGCATCCTTATTCCATCTGTTCTCCACTTTACTTATCTCCTGCCAATGCTCTTTTAATGGTTACCAGTCTCTCTTTGATCTTTTAATGGAACATTCACATCAGAAGACGTGTTGATTACTGTGTTTTTTTTTTTTTTAACCCAATCTTCATATAAAATACGATATGCACCATCTTACATCTGGATCCTAAATAGAATACTCTCAGAACTCTGCATAATAAAACCCAGATTTTGCACAGAAGCTTGCAGAGTATTTTTTGTCACGGATTTTATAGAATGGAAATCGAGGCATCTGTATCACAGAGACGTTCTTCTAGTGAAGAATATGGTTCCTCATATGGCACAAGTGGTGCAATCTGTCCACCCTGTTAAATCGTCCATCCACTGCAGCCTATCTCCATTCACGTGGAATTGCTCTGAGCCTAAGGCCTGATGGTTGAAATTTGGCTTTTAGTTAGCGTGTTAGATGTTGTATCTTTGGACTCAGTGATGAATGAGGAATGTGGCTTTTAATTATCGTGTCTGATGTAGGTTTTAGCTGGAGGTGTTCCCGGGGATTCTTTATTCTTCTGCTTATAGTGATACATCTGACGGCTGGGACGTAGTAAAAACAAAACTGCTATGAATAGAAATGTATTAATTATGTGACTTTCCATGTTCCCCGGTGAAAAATCTCTAACAGATCCGCAGTAAATTTTGTACCATTTATAGAACTGGGTTTTTGTATGGATCAGAACAAATATTGGGTCCATTACGGCCCTGGGACCTTGGTGTGACCTCTTCCTGCCCTATTGTTCTGACCGGTGAATATCGGTAGTTTTGTATAATTCTTTTATGATTCTTCCCCCAACCACATTTTGTCTTCTCTTTACTTGACCCCGAAATCCTCTGGCTTCTCACATTCATTGCCATTAGTAGTAAATTCTGCTTTTATGATAATATTTCACTGAGTGTGCCAAAATCTTTGACCCAATTTATTAACCCCAAGGCCCTTCTCTAAGCAACATGAACAAATTCTAGCACATTGTAGCAGAACCATGGCTGAAGAGCTAGCCTTAACATTACAGCAGCCTATAGCTTTCCCGAGGTCCTATGAGAGGCTCCATTGCCCCCAGGACTTAATGGTGGAACAGAATAGGAAGAAATTACCAGAAATCACACAAGAAAATACTCACAAACCTGTATTAAGACATAAATAAGAATAACTACTCACCAAAGTGATTGTGGCAGATTGCGACTAGTAGTACTAGTAGGTGAATTGAGCAGCCACTCACAGAGGGTGGCTGTAGCAGAATAAAGCAGAAATTTTCTGTAACGGAATCTGGGAACTGGATGGAATAAATGGACAGACAGAATAAGATCTAGCATCAAATTATCCCTGGATATTTGCCTACTGGAGATACAAAACAATACATGAACAGCAGGCAAAGATGGAGGTCAGAAGAACAGGCAAAGAGGTCAGAACACCAAGCAATCCAATACAAAACGCCCAAGACAAAAAGCTATAAGACACTTTCACAAGCAGTGTCCCAGAGCACAAGTGAACTTCTTATGAGATTCCAGAGTACCGGTCCAGGGCATGAATGGGCCGGCCCTCTGACATCCAGACCACAGAGAACACAAACTGACAGAGAAGGGAGATAAGTTGAGAAGGCAACTGTCAATCACCACCCAGTCTAAACCATCTGCAGTCAAGGACTAGGCAAAAGAAACCAGATGGTATGGTGGAACCTGTCCATCACTGCTCGAATAAGATAGAGTTCAGACTGGTAGGAAACATGCACGCTAACTCATGGACAAAAGTGCAGTTTTAGCCATACTAACTGGATTGCTCATCCTAACCCACCAACTTATAGAGGAAGAGAGGGCTAGTAAGAGCTGGATCATATGGATCATAGAGACACCTAAAAACCTTTTTGTTTTGTCCATATAAATAGATACAGGCCTAGGGCGGAAAACTAACCTTGGTGACGCAAAGCCAGGCTATGGATCTCATTTGGAAGAGTTATTTTTATGGTACATACTAAATATTGACTCCCCGTACTTGTTTGCGTCTAGGACTTTTAGTAGAGCAGATTGGAAGGATTCACAAGTAGTCACACAAAAATTATGTATAAGCTCATGTTTAGTTCCCTAGCAGGTAGACAGGAGTCTTGCTTATCACTCCACTCCGACATAAATATTCCAATACGATAGCTCCAGCCGCATACGATGCACTTCTACACCATAACTCTTCTTTACACAAAGCAATCCGCGTAGCATCCCTCCTCCATTGTACACCATTTGTTCACTTTATAAGCATCTGTGATTGTGTCATAAAACAATTCTCATTTACATTATTCGCTATTGAAATGAATAAAGAAGTAAAAACTAATTGCAAACAGGAAATAAATGGATGGGTGGCCAGAGATAAGTGCTGGATGAAATGGCAGTGCCTGGCATCTAATCTGCACAGCACATGTAATGGAGCTGATGACATCTGTGATAGACTAAGCTATAAAGTGGAATCAGGCTGTCCGAGAGTTACCGGGAGAGAGGGAGCTACTTGGCAATTATGGTCTGTTCAAGTAACTAAAGCCTGATAAAGAATTATAAATACGTGGAGCGTGTCTGGTTAGGCTAAACCTAGGAAAAGTTGAAAAGCAATTTTTAAAGTACATCTGACATAAAAAAAAAAAAAAAAATAAATATATATATATATATATATATATACATATATATATATATATATATATATATATATATATATATATATATATATATCAGACAAGTGAAGTTTCTATCGGTCAGGATGTTCAGGTTTTGACTAGAGATGAGCGAACCGGGTTCGGGTTCGAGACGATCCGAACCTGAACGTTCGGTATTTGATTAGCGGTGGCTGCTGAACTTGGATAAAGCTCTAAGGTTGTCTGGAAAACATGGATACAGCCAATGACTATATCCATGTTTTCCACATAGTCTTAGGGCTTTATCCAAGTACCGCAGCCACCGCTAATCAAATGCCGAAAGTTCGGCTTCGGATCGACTCGAGCATGCTCCAGGTTCGCTCATCTCTAGTTGTGACCACTCAGTAGAATAAGCAAGGAGATGACGTGTAAAGAGATGTAACCCATAGACTTAGCTTATATGACCATCTTCTTGAGTGACATGAGGCTGGGAGAGGACAACTTCTCCTGGCTCATTCTTTCGATCAGTCATGACCCGGGTATTGCAGATTACGGGTAGGGAATAATATCTTAACCACACCTCCCCTCCTCCCCCTTCTAGCCCCTTTAAATAAACACCAAACACCATGTAGAATTGGAATAATGGCCACAGCAGCCTATTTATTAAATAACAGGGATATCAAATATATATATACCAACTCTGTAATAAACATATTACCTATAAACTTCAATAACAACCCATTATCATAACCATAACACTGATATCCCGAGGAGGTCACGGATGGCCCATAAATGGCAGTACAGTTAGAATAATGATCCCCAGTCGCTACGCACCGACTCAGGGTTGACAACTCTGTCACGTACTGCCCATCACCATATCATCCCACCCAAGTAGTAACCACATTCCGTACTCCCACTAGCTGCCAGCTAGACACGTGGATTCCCCATTCCTCCACAGGGCCTCCTGATAACCCCCTCAGTCCGAGCCATCGATGACCCCCCCTCCGCCAGCTGCCGCGACGAGTGCTACATCGCGAACCCCAGGCCAACCACCCACCGGCCAAGTATCAATAAGGGCGGGCGGGCGGGCGTCTCAGGTCCTGTAGCTTCAGAAGACTGGTAAGTTTCTTTCTCCTCACTTCCAACTCCTAGCTAGCCCCCTCCTTCCCCAAGCTATTCCCACCACCCCCATGGGCTCTCACCTAGCAACCCCCTTATTTCACTATACCCTGAACTACAGGTAACCTCTCTCCTGCTCCCCCCCCACCCTTGGCACTGTTAACCCCTTACTGCCCACCCAGTCATGTACGGGCTGCCACTATGCTACGCTGTTTCGCCCTCCCTTGACCCGGGTATTGCAGATTACGGGTAGGGAATAATATCTTAACCACACCTCCCCTCCTCCCCCTTCTAGCCCCTTTAAATAAACACCAAACACCATGTAGAATTGGAATAATGGCCACAGCAGCCTATTTATTAAATAACAGGGATATCAAATATATATATACCAACTCTGTAATAAACATATTACCTATAAACTTCAATAACAACCCATTATCATAACCATAACACTGATATCCCGAGGAGGTCACGGATGGCCCATAAATGGCAGTACAGTTAGAATAATGATCCCCAGTCGCTACGCACCGACTCAGGGTTGACAAATCTGTCACGTACTGCCCATCACCATATCATCCCACCCAAGTAGTAACCACATTCCGTACTCCCACTAGCTGCCAGCTAGACACGTGGATTCCCCATTCCTCCACAGGGCCTCCTGATAACCCCCTCAGTCCGAGCCATCGATGACCCCCCCTCCGCCACAGCGAGCAGGGACGACACCTTGTGCCTGCGAGTCCCTCCACACCCTTATGGCCTTCTCAATCCCGTCTTGCAAATCTGAACACCAAAGGTCCGTCCCCACCTCATTCAAGTGAATCCCGTCAGCATCCATAAAACCCCAAGCTGGCACCTCCAACTCCCTGTGGCGAACAACTACGCCACCATTACGTGCCACAAAGCGGGAAACTTCCCTGTTAATGCGCCCCCGAGCCCTGTTAAGCTTGTCCACCGACCGGGCCTGGCGCCACACAAATCTAGCCACCACCTCTGACCACACTATTACCACCCCTGGGAACATGGACCACAGCCTCAATATGTCGAATTTAATGTCCCGTATCAATTCCCGGGAAGCACGCACCCCGATGTCATTGCCCCCGACGTGCAATACTAATATGTCTGGGGGCCTATCCAGCCTAGCGTGGAAATGAAACTCTGGTAACACCCCGCTCCACAATAAGCCCCCGACACCGATCCACCGGATGCGGACTTCACTCCTCTGAAAACCCAGCTGTCTACCGCTGGTTCTTACATCTGCCCGTGCCGCCCCCCGGCGAACGTACGAGTGCCCCAGGATCCATGTCAGGCACGCACAATCTAGGGAGAGAAAAACAACCAAAGAAAACAAAAGGAAAAACAAACAAAAAAAAAAAAAAAAAAAAAAACAAGAAGAAAAAACACAAAGGGAAAAAGAACACCAACAGAACAAACCGCCTCCTTCCCCTCAAATCATGTCCATCCGCACATACGACCGGAAGCGAGCAGATTCCCACCTCCCAATCTGACGAACCACACTCTCAGACAAACCACATCTAACCGCCTCCGTGGCCGCGCCAATCCGGAAGGAGTGAGAGGCAAACTCCATTGCCGGCAAACCCAAGCATACCAGACCCTTGCGGAAAACTGCCACAAATTGGAAACGAGAGAGGGCTCTACCATCCCTATGTAGCAGGAGGGGTCCCTCCCTACCTCCCGAGCGAACCTTCAAGTACTCTGATACGCATTTGACCGGACATGCCGCGCAATCCCCTATCGCATAGAGCCTTATATGCTTCCCCCTCCCCGCCTGATCGGTCTTCGACTTACGAAGCCAGCAGGACACACTCCCCTCTCCCACTTCTACATCCCTTACCTGCAATCCATCTCCCGACACACAGGAACGACTGACCAACTCGCCAATCCTAAAGGCCCCAAAGAATGCCAACGAGAAAGCCCTAAACAACACCCATTCATACCCATCCGTACACAAGGTCTCCAACACTCTCACCAGATCCCCCAGGATACTAAAGGACACCGGCCGCCTGAAATCCCTTGCTACCCTCGCCTTCCTGTACCCCGCCATTGCCTGGCGGACCAAAAAATCTTTCGTCACGTCCTGAACACCAATCATTCTAAACCAAAACGAAAGGCCGGAGAGCTTCTTGGCGATACCGGCCGCCGAAGCCCCCGCTCCAAACGCATCCCCGACAAACATCAGCAACAGTGGGATCAATTCACCACTCGCCCCATCCGACCCCACTCTCCTACAAAACTGCTGCCACTCACGCCACACCTCCTCACGCCCCCGCCATGTAGGCTGGCTAACCGCCCTTGCCATCAGACCGAATGCAGTCCGCAAACCAGGCTCCATAGATGATCGGGGCAGGAAAGCCCATGCTGCTCCGCCTCTGGCGCCAGTTCCCGAAAACGGTCCCACTGGAAACGAGAAAGCGAATCAGCAATGGAGTTCCTGCACCCCGGAAGATGACATGCAGACAACCATGCATTCAGTTCCAACCCCCTCAAAACAAGCCGGCGCAATAAAGTCACCACCGGCGGCGAGGATGCCGACAAGCTATTGATGGCCTGAACAACTGCCAGATTGTCACAGCAAAAACGCACCTTTTTGCCGCGGAATCGAGGCCCCCAGACTTCCACTGCCGCCACTATGGGAAACAACTCTAGCAACGCCAGGTTGCGTACCAAACCATTTTTGCGCCACTCGTCAGGCCAGCCGCCTGCAAACCATTCTCCCCCAAAGTATGCACCAAAGCCAATTGAACCAGATGCGTCCGTAAACAACTCCATGTCCGCATTCTCAACCCAGTCATCCAGCCAAACCGAACGCCCATTGTATTGTGCCAAAAACTCATTCCACACACACAAATCTGCTCTATGATCCCCTGTAAGCCGAATGAAATGCAGGGGGGAACGGATTCCCGCAGTGGCAGCGGCTAGGCGCCGGCAAAAAATCCTCCCCATGGGCATGATGCGACACGCGAAGTTAAGCTTGCCTAAAAGGGACTGAAGCTGGCGCAACCGCACTTTTCGCAAACCCAGGAACTCCCGTACCAACGCACGTAGCTCGCACAACTTGTCAGGTGGCAGCCGGCATTCCATTGACACCGAATCAATCTCGATGCCCAAAAAACAAATGACAGTGGCGGGTCCCTCTGTCTTGTCCGGGGCCAAAGGAATGCCGAACCAGCGCGCCACCTGCTCCACTGTATGCAGCAGGACAGAACAAATGGGCGACCGTGCCGGGCCGACGCACAAGAAATCGTCAAGGTAATGCAAAACCGACTGCAACCCCGACTCCTTGCGCACCACCCATTCCACAAACGTGCTGAAAGCCTCGAAGTAAAAACAGGAAATGGAACACCCCATCGGCAAACAGCAGTCCACATAGTACTGTCCTTCCCACATACAACCCAACAAATGGAAGCTATCAGGGTGCACCGGCAGGAGCCGAAATGCGGCCTCAATGTCCGTTTTTGCCATGAGCGCCCCCGGCCCGCACCGCCGCACCCACTCCACCGCCCGATCAAATGAGACATATGATACCGAACATGCTTCCGGGTCTATTCCATCATTTACCGAAGCACCTTCCGGATAAGACAAATGATGGATTAGACGAAATTTGTTAGGCTCCCTTTTTGGCACCAGACCCAAAGGAGAGACCCGCAAGTACGGCCACGGCGGGTCTGCAAACGGACCCGCCATGCGTCCAAGAGTCACCTCCTTGCCCAACTTCTCGCTCACAATAGACGGATGCGCTCTGGCGGACTTCAAATTCTGCGGGCGAAAAATTGGTGCGTCTGGAGCAAAAGGAATACGAAAGCCCCACATAAACCCATCCCTCAACAATTGCGCCGCCCTCTGGTCAGGGTATTCATTTAGCAGTGGCAGCATCGCCTCTATGCTCACCGGCGTCTGTCCCTTTTTGGCCAGCATCGGCGGGACGACCCTTGGATTTCCGGAAGCATCTGGACTGAGGGTGGTTCCCCCCACAGGTTCCACACTCGTGCTTGAACCTGCAGCTGGACCCATACCGGCAGTTACCCTCATTGTATTGCCAGCAGCAACCCGGGCGCTGGGAGGCCGAGGCTCCGGCCGACCCAGCTGACCCAGACGAACCCCCGGCCCCCGCCCGAAACGACTGAGAAGGCGCGCGTGATGCCACCATCAGCCGCATCCACAATGCTATGTCCTTGTGATCCCAACGCAGCGCCGGCCTTACCGCTTTACGCTGGCGGAACTGCTCGTCATACCGCAGCCAAGCAGTTCCGCCATAAACACGATAAGCCTCCCCTATAGCATCCATATAGCCGAATAAAGCAGAGCAGTTCTGAGGAGCCTTCTCTCCAATTACACTCGCCAAAATGGCGAATGCTTGAAGCCAATTCGTAAAAGTGCGGGGTATCAGTCGATACCGCCGCTTCTCCTCCTCCTCCTTCTTACTCTCATCTGCTTTACCCTTCTCAATGTTAAATTTTTCCAGAGGAAGGAGGGAGAATATTTCCACGTATTCATCCTTCCAGATCCTCTCACGCACTTCCTGTTTCAAATGCGCCCCCAGCGGGCCATCAAAACATACATACACCTCCCCACGTGCCGAGTCATCCAAGCGGACAGAGGCATCGCTGACCGCGGGCCCCACCGTAGGTGCCGCTTGAACAGCTGCAGGCGCCTGCGCCACCGGAGTTCCCTGTCCCACCGCCCCAGCACCGCTACCCACCCATGCTGCCGCTGGCGGCGCCACTGTCGCATGCGAACCCGCGCTTTGTACCAACAACCCCCGCATGCTAGTTAAAAACTGCGCCACTGCCTCTCCAATCCCTGCAAACTGTCCCCCGCCCCCCGACCACTGATCCCCTACACGCACATTGACACCTCCAGCCACACCAGAAGACACAGGGGACAAAACAGGGGACAGCACAGACATAGAAAAAGACTCACCAGGCTGACTCTCAGCGGACGCCGGAACAGCCGCTATCCGAGATCGCACCCCTGCGTTCGCAGCACCACGAACCTCTCCTTCCTCCAGGCTGTCAGATTCGTCGTCCAAGGAAGATGGCCCGGCTCCCAGATCCTCTCCAGCAACGTCCAGCGTGGGCGGAGCCACCTGAACTCGCTGTCCAGATGAGCCGCCGGCGACAGGAGGGCTGGCCGCCACGGATGACGTGCTGGGGACTACTACTCCGTCGGCCACCCTCCGCCCTGCACCTTGAGACGTGGAGGGGAACGCCTCCCCCCCCGGATCAGCTGCTGCCCGGGATCGCCTTCTCCTCACCTCTCTGGGCTGCAATTTCTCCCCCTGGGACCGGGTCCCGGCTCTGCTTCGTCGCTGGGCTGCCCCCTGCTTCCTGCTGTGAGAGGGGCCAGCCGCCGCAGGTCCTGTTACTGCTGCCGTAACGGAGGGGGAGGAAGGAGCCACGTGACCCTCCCCCTGCCGCCCGGAACCCCGCCGCGCTGCAGGATTCCTCCCAGCCCGGCTCCTGTGCAGGGGAGAGCTGTGCCTGCCAGGAGGGGCCGGAGGGTCCTGTGAAGGGCTCCTTACGCGGCGGGAACGGCTGGGGACTCCAGGGCTGAGCCGCTCCGGCGGGCGCCGGCGGCGTGCGGACGGGCGGGCCCCCCGGGACTGCAACCCCCCGTCCGCTTCCCTAATCACCTGGGCAAGCTGAGCCTGGACCCAGGCGGCCCCATGCTGAGCCGTTACACCCCTCAGGGATGCCATGAATGCTGACAAGTCTGCTGCAGGCTGAGTATCCATGCTCCGTCTCAGGTCCTGTAGCTTCAGAAGACTGGTAAGTTTCTTTCTCCTCACTTCCAACTCCTAGCTAGCCCCCTCCTTCCCCAAGCTATTCCCACCACCCCCATTGGCTCTCACCTAGCAACCCCCTTATTTCACTATACCCTGAACTACAGGTAACCTCTCTCCTGCTCCCCCCCCACCCTTGGCACTGTTAACCCCTTACTGCCCACCCAGTCATGTACGGGCTGCCACTATGCTACGCTGTTTCGCCCTCCCTAAACCTGAACATTCAGAATCCAACCAGTAAAAACTTTTGACATGTAATTTTCTTTTTTTTTTCACAGTACCTCACTGCATCACTGCGCGACTTAGCTCCGCTGGATCCCGGTCAACGCTTGGCTCTGCCGTGGTTTCATTGTCCGACGTCTATTTCCCCCGAGTTTTCTTGGGCTTCAGCCTCTTCCGGACCTCCTGTTACCAACCAGCAGACCCACTGGATACTACCCTGCTTCATACAGTACCAATCAACACAGACCCCTGATAAAGGTGTCACTACCGAAACGTCGGATTTATGTCTGTGATTACACTTTATGCAAAAAATAAAATTGTGCACAAGAGCACTTGCATCAAATACTACGAGCATTTCTTCCAAGATCATTGTTTACACAGTGGATAATTTCCTATGGAAAAAACTGACATGTTATATATGTTCCTCAAGTCGTTACGATTACAACGATATATAACATGTATAACTTTTATTGTATCTGATGGCCTGTAAAAATTCAAACCTTTGTTAACAAATATATGTTCCTTAAAATCGCTCCATTCCCAGGCTTATAGCGCTTTTATCCTTTGGTCTATGGGGCTGTGTCAGGTGTCATTTTTTGCGCCATGATATGTTCTTTCTATCGGTACCTTGATTGCGCATATGCGACTTTTTGATCACTTTTTATTACAATTTTTCTGGATTTGATGGGACCAAAAATGTGCAATTTTGCACTTTGGGATTTTTTGCGCTGACGCCGTTTACCGTGCGAGATCAGGAATGTGATTAATTAATAGTTCGGGCGATTATGCACGCGGAAATACCAAACATGTTTGTTTATTTTTTTATTTTTATTTATAAAATGGGAAAAGGGGGGTGATTCTGACTTTTATTAGGGGAGGGGGCTTTTCATTAATAATGATGACACTTTATTTTTAACTTTTACACTTATACTAGAAGCACCCCTGGGGGACTTCTAGTATAGGTGCACTGATCTCTCATTCAGATCTATGCTGCATAAATATGCAGCATAGATCAATGAGATCGGCACTCGTTTGCTTCCGGCTGCTGCAGCTGGAAGCAACCGAGTGCCGAGCTGGGATCAGCGCCATTACGGCGCAGACCCCGGATGGCACCAGTCACGGAGATCGCTCCTCCGTCACAACGTCACGGGGGAGCGATCTTCCCACTGGAAACCAGGGAAAAGCTGCTCTGAAGTTTTCAGATGCAGCTGTCAACTTTGACAGCTGCATCTGAAGACTTAATTAGCGGGCACGGTGATCGGACCATGCCCGCTAATAGCCGCGGCCCTGGGCTACATGCGGCACCCCGGACCACGGTGGTTCAGAGCGGGGTCGCCGCTCGTCCCTGCTCTGAACTCCCCCACCGGCGCGAGGATGTACAGTTACGTCCTCGTGCGGGAAGGGATTAAACAATGTAGGGAGCAGTGGCAAGCATGAAAATATTTTTGTAGTTAGCTTTTTTCATATTAAATATTGCAAATATCTTTATCACTTGTAAAAAAAATAACTATTATTCTTCCTTTTTTTCTTTGTTATAGTGTCCTTGATTCCAGAGCGCTGTACATATTACTAGATATATGACTGTATTAATTTTTTTTCCAGGACTCCCTAGGGCTGCATCCAACTTCTCCGGCCACCGGGAATCAAATGCCGAGCCTTCAGGTTCGGAGGAACACAAACATTCGGTAACAGTAACAATTGATTAAACTAAAAACATAAATGGATTTAAACGAATAACAAGGTTTAAAAAAAAAAAAAGCAAAAGCTGATCTTTACATTTCAGAGTTTCATGTTATTTCCAGAGATAAATAAACCTCTGAAATCAGCCATTAAAAGGGTACTCTGGGCTAGGGGTATTTTTATTGTATGGCTGGAGAGGGGTTGGATATAGATGCCGCCGTCCACTTACCTCCCAGGTTCCACCGTCGGGTCCCGGATTGCGCCGCCCTGTTCCCTCATCCTGCTGTCGCTTCCCGGTCTGATCTGCGGCTTGAGACGTCAAATCTCAAGGCAGCTCAGCCATTCAGCGGTCGTAGTGGGGTCCCACCTCCGCCGCTGAATGGCTGAGCTGCCTTGAGATGTCACATCCCAAGCCGCAGCTCAGACCAGGAAGCGGCAGCGGGACAGGAGAATGGGGCAGCACGATCCGGGACCCGATGCTGGAACTGGGAAGAAAGTGGACGGCGGCGTCTATATCCAACCCCTCCCCGGCCATACAGTAAAAATACCCCTAGCCCGGAATACCCCTTTAAATGTCATTCAGGTTGGACAATCAATTTTAATTTATATATAAGCAGGGACTCTTATCATTTAAAGAGTCCCTGCTCCTGTTCATTGAGGGGGATACATGCACTGTATAGCCTCATCACTTAACTAACACTTGTTGACCAGGCGGAAAGCATAGATTCAGCAATGCTGACACATTTGCTCAGTGTTCTGCACATGGAGAAGTAAAGAAATTCAGAGTGAAATCAGGTCAAAACAAACCAATTTATTCACCTTTAGGCTCAGTTTACACGTCCATACTGCTGTCTATGATTCCCGACCCCAGTTACGGACAGCACTATGGATGTGTATCTACAGCTGTCAGCAATTGCACTGACCCATTCATTAGTAAATGTTGATCCTGCTGACATGGATTACGGCCCCATCACTGACCCGTAACACCTACGGGAGTGTGAATAGGGCCATAAAAAGGAATGGGTCCATAAAAACATTGATGTGTGAACGTAACTAATTAAAAAACAAACAAACATACACGATGTTACATCGCAAAAGAAAGGAAAACAGGAAACTATTCAGTGTGATGCCAAGCACGTCCGTAGGCCGTAAAACTTTTTTTCTTTAATGATTTTACAATTCTTTCCAATAGTTTTGCTTATAACATTTTGATATTGTGTAATAATTATACATTACACTTTAATTCATCTTCAGGCACCGAAATCCTTCACCTGCATTTCATTAAAGAGGCGGATTTCTCCTCGATGCTCTCTAATTCCGTACGTCGCTGTCTTGTTTAGAGATATAAAGTAAATAAATTGACTCGCAAATCAGCAAATTCAAGTTGTTCTCGGAGCCTTGCAGCCTGCCAATAACCGAATGGCAAAAAAAATTGATGTTCTACCTTGAATTGAACATAGAACATCTCGAAAAAGATTTCCTAGCGCTCCTCTGTACTCCCCGGCTTAATCCAATTAGTTCCAATTAAAGAGCTGTACTTTTCTTAAAACAGAGTTGAAACTATTTGGCACAGCGTGTTCTCCTCTTGTACCCTCAGGAGAGTCCTTCAAATCGAAGTTGAACCTATCTGATACATACTATTTTTTTTTTTCCTTGACATCAAAGCGTTTCACATAATATAAGCCAATTTCCTATTAAAATTTCACGATTTCAATCACGGCTGGTAGGAATGGTGAGTTTGCGTTATCTACTTTTTCTTCCAGGTATGTTTTAATTTAAAAAGATGCTATTAGGAAGTCAAATTAACTAGAGACGTGAGACAATAAGGAATATGTTGAGATTTCAAGTAAATACAATAAATAATATTCAAAAATTTTGTAATGTAAACTTTGATGAGATTTTATGGAGAATTTACTTTGCACTTTTTTTTACTTTTTTGGGGGGGGGGATATTTGAGGAACTAAATGAAATAGAATCTGTCACAGTTGACGGGCTTCATTTGATAGGAAGAGCTGTCTGCTGTTCAAGCCAAAAATGTTAGTTCATTTCTCCGCTTCCTGTGCCAGTTTGGGGATTAAGTAAAAATTCCTCATTTTCAATTTCAAATTTTGAATTAATGTATTGATTATAATGTGCCAATTTAAATGAACTGACCGGCTACATCATGTTGATCTTAGGTATAGAGATGTGAACAGCAGAAAAATAAAACATAAAAATATCAGTACTGTATTTTCCGGCGTATAAGACGACTGGGTGTATAGGACGACCCCCAACTTTTCCAGTTAAAATATAATGTTTGGGGTATAATCGCCATATAAGACTACCCCTCTTCCAATGCACACCAAATAAAATTTTATAAAAAACATCAGATAGCAGTGAGATCTAAGCATTAAAGAAGGAGGTACAGTAATAGCGGTAGGATACAAGGGCGGGCCAGATGGGTGAAAGAGGTGTGTTTTTCTGGGCACAGTGACACTCTACCATTTTTGAGCTCCCTCACCATATGCGGTGACCACAGATTCTCCAGTCCCGTTTCAAAGTTTTTAGCAGCCGCCCTATAAGACGACACCTGGCGTATAAGACGACCCTTGACTTTTGAGAATATTTTCCTGGGTTAAAAAGTAATCTTATACGCAGGAAAATACTGTAATAATATAAAAAAGCAAGAGAAACAACATTAAAGATTTAGTTCATATTAGATTTATAATTTTATCCTTTTTCATAATAAAAGAAAAAAAAAAGGATAATCTGTATAATGGCAAATGATGGCATCAGCAGCCAAATGGATCCTGGGACAGGACATGGATAGAAGGTGACTATGTAACAGAACCACCTTAGTACAACATCAGAACATAGCAGGTACTGTACATGGGGGATTACTAATTCTATATATCTCAGACAGGATATTGTTAGCATTGCTTCTACATTTGAATTATGTTTAGCGTCACATAGCGTCACATAACACCAAACCTGTCTGGTTGCAGGTTACCCCTCCCCATGAAGAACACACATATGTTCAACTGTAAAGAATATTCATGTGTATGGGAAATCCAGGAAAGATAATTGCCGGTCTGGGCTTGGATGGAACCCTATTGCTTTGCCATTAGAAGATTCAGGGTCATTGTAATGTAAATTATACATGGGCCTAGTTACAGGTTTATGCCATGTTGTTTTCTTGACTTTCTTGTCCATTTCTTGATCCCTCTCCATGTTATCCTGATCATAGCATTGGCAATGACTTGGCATCACATCATTCATACTTTGTTTCTCTTTCAGTCTTTCTGGGTCTTAGTGCCTTCTTCTAGATTTCTTTGCATAGTGTAGTCTGGGGCTAGTACAGTCATGATGTTTTCTTTCTTGTGTTCCACAACAGTTACTCCCTACACTTTAATGGATTCTTCTGTGCCCTCAGGCAGTAGTAAGGCCCTGCTTTGTGCCCCTGTACATTTATCATTTCACTTATTCTGTGCCCTCAGATAGTAGTTAGTATAGTAGCCCTGCATTGTGCCCCCATACAGTAATAATCTCTCTTCTTCTGTGCCCTCAGATAGTAGTTAGTATAGGATTCCTGCTTTGTGCCCTCATACAGTAATAATCTCTCTTCTTCTGTGCCCTCAGATAGTAGTTAGTATAGGATTCCTGCTTTGTGCCCTAATACAGTAATAATTCCACCATTTCTCATGTGCCTCCATATAGTAATTAGTAATTAAGCTCCCTCGGTCCTCTTGCTATACACAGATTTATACAGGTGACACAGTGCAGGGATGTCAAGATGCTCATGACCTCAGATGCTCAGGATCTTTGTAGGCTATAACTCTTAAAGGGAATGTGTCACCAGAAAATGACTTATTTGAATTATGTTTTATGTTAAACATATTTTTAAGAAATTTTGGTGACTTTTTTTTTCTAATTTTCAATTTTTCTACCTATATTATAAAATAATTCTGATATTTTGCAATTTCCATTCTCAACAATGGGGCTAAAACTAAGCTGCGACTTCCTGTTGTGCCTGTGGTGATAAGAGGAGGTTGCTGCAAAGTGATCTGTACAGCATTACAGAGTCGTGTGACACCAGTATATAGATAGCATAAAAACAAGACAATAGCAGCTCCCTGTGGAATGGCTTTTTGAAAGGTCACAGAGGGCACTTAATGACGTTTTACATTTATTGCAAGGGGACAGAGTTTGTTGTCTATTGTCGTCTATGTCCATGTGTCTTGCTATAAACCGTGTTACTAAATGCTGTTAAGAAATATGGCGGCCCCCATAACAATGCACAAATTGTAAAATAAAAATAAAAAAAAGTCAGAAAATAGAAACAAATTAGAATAAAAGAACAATTTTTAGTATCCGACTCTAACCAGTAAAAGAAAATTTAGGTGACACATTACCTTTAAGTGGCTTGTGACTTACAAGGGTAAATGGCAAAGCTGGGACCCATAGGATCGCTGATCCATCATGGTCGATTTGATTTACTTCACCTACATCCTGTGGTCACAGCTAGAGCTTAAAGTGGTGTTCACAGCCAGATCATCATTACACCCACTTAGCAAACACTATGTCTGTGTTTAGGTGGCCATTTCAAAGACATTTCACTATATAGATTTATGTACTGAATATATGATACAATGAAGAATATATGTTGCTGAACAATCCTTATTTCCTTATCCTTATCCTTTTATCTCAACAGCACATCTAGTGGTCAGGAGTGGTAGTGCGAGTAAAACTTATCAAAGTTTTATTACAGAATCATATTTGAAGGGTTATTAGAAGTTATAGAATTTGCAATAAAATGAGTTATTGACCCCTATTTCTTGTATCATAAGCCTATCTAAGTCATTATTAGTGTGTATGTGCCGGGTAGGAGCTGGTGCATTATGTATGGATGGCATGGCTGTTAATTTGTTGTTAATGTACCCGACACCTCTTTTCTTTATTTCAATCACAAACAAAAGCTTGTTTAGATCTGCTTCTTCTGTAATGCATTTAAAAACCCTAATTTGTTTTTCTTTTTCCATTTTAACTAAAACTTCATGGCAGGAGCGGCCGTGGTAAACATGCAAATCAGGAGGCATCGGAATCCGAGATCCTCCTCCTGCTAGAATCCACCAGTCATGAATACATTTACAAAGGTACATGTAATTGCATTCTTTCAATTTAGCAAACCAGTGCTGCAGAAAATTAGACACAGACTTTTTATGAAAATCGTTCGGCGAGCAAGTGATGAAATCCCGGCTCACAAGTGGTAGAATAATATTTCCAAATGAAGTCTAAGCAATGCTTAAAGACAGACATGCATCTCACCGGAGTGTTCCGGGCCACAACGCAACGTGTTTATTTCTACTCCTCTAATATATTAGTCCGGATTATCATAATAACAAATGAGAGTGCACCATAAAGGCACATTATATTATTAATATTATTAGATAGATAGTGCTGCTACCTTTTTGGACTATATATTACATTGCCTGGAGGTTCCCCGGCTTGTATGCTGGCACCCACCTTCATTATTTTTTCTCCGAGTGCCGCAACACTTTTTGTAATTTATCGATGGATCCCGCTGCGGGCACCGAACGAAGTACTACTTCTGCTTCCCCGATTTATACCTACATCCATGCTCCTGTATTTACCGATGGAGAGGCGAGACGTATTTTGGAGAGATGGCGGGGTGATCCTGGCTTCCTACGTACACCGGCTTTGATAGACATCAAGGGGGAGTATGAATCCGAGACGAGAAGGATCATCAGTTTATGAACTCCATATCACCACCCTCAGTCAGTACTACACACAGAAAAAGATTCCAAGGGGATTGCGATCCCAATTGAAAACCTTCTCTTAATACGACTAATGAAGACTTTAAGAAAAGATTTGAGCACATATCAAATTGCTATGGACTGGACATTCTATTACTTAATATCGAATATTTGCAAAAGGATCTGTTTAATATGCACGATCGACGTACCCAATAAGAGACAGGTGATATATTGCTAAACATAAAGATCATTTGGAGAAATATTGCAGTGATATTGAAGAAACTAAAAAGAGAAAATGGTTTCGTCATAAAAAGGACTATTTGACTGGAAATTTTTACTCCTGGAAAAAGGATATTATTACCACTTATAAACGGAAAGACAGAACGCAGAGTGTGAATACACTGGAAACACCATCTAGGCTTTTTTTAGATCAGCGCCCCCTAATGGAAGAAAGAAATGTACCAGAAGAGGGGGCAGTAGGAGGAGAAGATACTCCAAAAACAGAGTCAACAAAGGCTTTGAGGACACGCACCCTGAACAAAGTGACGACTACCAAGAAGAAGTAACCACTGTTGGTATTCAAAGTGACTTTTCTAATACTGTAGTAAATATATCTTCAATTTCCTTATCAGATGTACAAATGTCACTAAATAAGGGCCTGTCATTTTGTCCTGAAACTAGCATAGATTGGTTCTCATTGGAATTGGACTTTTTTGCATTCTTTAGGCGTTTGAAATTAAGAGTGTTGGGGGGAATCTGTTGGTGATTTGTCTGTACCTCCTACTGTTATGTCTGAGCTCACATTGAAACAATTTAATCTATTTACTTAGAGCGATTTTGTTCCCTGCATTACGAACCACGCCATAGAAGCATACATACAGGTAGTCAAGAAGGACATAGACTGCGGATTGATACTCCAGAGGGTTTTCTTAAAAAAAATTGACCTGCGGAGGGAGGAGGTATTAGCTTTAAGAGAATTAGCGGGTAACACTAGTGTAACGATTAAGCCCGCCGACAAAGGCGGTGCTCTTGTTGTAATGGACACTGAGATGTATGCGGCGGAACGCGTGGGGTGACTCTTGCCTATCTGACCTACTTTCCTTATCTTTTAGGACTGTATATGGTGATCGTTCTCATTTTTTCATTTCATGTATATACCATTATGGTTATGTCATATGTTACGGGGATCCTATTCAGGCAGTTTTGCTAGACTTTAATATTGTTCATACAGTCCAGGATCAGTGTGGTTGATTAGACCTTGCTGGAACACCGGCAGGTCTCATGTTGACATTTTAAGTGTTTTTAATGTAGGGTAGTGTTTGGGGTTTGTCTCCCTTATTGCTTTACTCCTGCATAATTGATTGGATGACATCTTTTGTATATTTTGTATTCCTGATAATGTTATAATAAAGTATTTTTGTGATGTGCTACCTTTTTGTGCATATGCTTTTGTCTCTTTGGGGGGTTGTCTAATAGATGGAATCCATTACTAAGTTGGGGCCTAGTGTTAGCCGGTATAAAATGGCTAACCCCCCATTATTACCCCAGTACCCAATGCCACCAGGGGTACTGGGAAGAGTCGGGTGCCAGAGGTCCCGGAGCGTCAAAATTGGCGCTCCTGGACCGGGCGGCAGCAGGCTGGTAAGATTTAGGCTGGGGAGGGCCTAAACCAATGGCTCTTCCCACCCTGATATTACCAGGCTGCTGTTGCTTGGTTTTTAACCCTGCTGGTTATAAAAATAGGGGGGACCCTATGCGTTTTTTTTAAATTATTTATTAAAAAAACAACAAAAAAAAAAAACGCATAGGGTCCCCCCTATTTTTATAACCAGCCGGGTTAAAGACCAAGCAACAGCAGCCTGGTAACACAAAGGTGGGAAGAGCCATTTGTTTAGGCCCTCCCCAGCCTAAATCTTACCAGCCTGCAGCCGCCCCAGTCCAGGAGCGCCAATTTTGATGCTCCGGGACCTCTGGCACCCGCCTCTTCCCAGTACCCCTGGTGGCATTGGGTACTGGGGTAATAATGGGGGGTTAGTGTTAGCCATTTTATACCGGCTAACACTAGGCCCCGACTTAGTAATGGATTCCGTCTATTAGACAGCTTCCACTACTAAGTCTATAAAGTAAAGAAATAAAGACAAGACACAAGTGAATTTTTTTTTGCATCCCCCTTAACCCATTGGGGGCCAGACTGATGTCAGACTGCACCCATACCAGCAAGGAAAGGGTTAAGTGACCCCCTTCCTTGCTGGGATGGGTGCAGTGCTGGGGAGGGGGTGAGGAGAGCTTTATACTCACTCTCTAATGTCTTGCTCTTCTCTCTTCCATCTTGTCTCTTCGCCGTTCGCCGGCACAATGAAGTCACTGTGCTGCGGACGGCTCCTTTATATGTGCGATCAGCTGATCAGCTGATCGCACTTATGATTCAAAATGTTTCTTCTAATAATGCTATTGTGATAACATAATTAGAAGAAACATTTGATGTATTAATTGAAGTAAAGTATTGATTAGTACAAAATGCTCTATTTACCGGGAATATGAATTAACGGCTTAATGGAGCTTCCTGTACTAATTAATATTTAATTAATAAAACACATTTTTGTTGTAATAAAATTAATTTCGTTGTTCAATAATTTAATTTAAACAAATCCATCATTGTGCAATTAAATATACTGTCAAAAAATAAATATATATAGAAATATACATTTATTGATATATATATTTATTTTAACAGTATATTTAATTGCACAATGATGAATTCGTAAGAATTAAATTATTGAACAACAAAAGTGACTTTATTACAACGAAAATATGTTTTATTAATTTAATATATTAACCATTAGAGGCATCAGCATTGCAGAGGATCGCTAACCCCGTAATGCCGATTCCTGTAATACTGTTGCTCTGCTTTCCCAGATGCATTCAAGAGGTGTTTGCCTCACTTTCTAAAGATTTTTTGATTTTGTTGAATTTCAGCACAAGGAAAGTGATCTTAAATTTATGGTATTGGACCAAGTAGCCCCATTGAGTAGGGGTGGCGACCGTCACTCCATTCTGAAAAAGAAAGAACTGGAGTGGATTCACCGATTAAACACACTTAGGCCGCATGGTGTAAATGTGGATTTTAAAATCCTCCCTAAATACTGTACCTGATGTCTCTCGTGTTTGGATGTCATTGGTGGGAGGATTATCCTGGTCATCGTACTCCTGATTGTCTCGCTTGTCTATCTGTGAACATAGATACTACTCCACACGTATAATTTCTTGAGCTTAAATCTTAAATGCATATACTACTATAAATTAGTAATACATACATTTTGTTTCTCCATTTAGATTCAAGCAATCCAGTGGGAGCATGTAGTCGAACATCCATGTAAAGGAAAGGTCGCTGTCATCATGTATTCTCTGTGACATGGATAGAGATCTAAACTATTTTTTTTTTTTTTTATTTCTTTAATTAAATTACCTTTATTGTGCTCAGGCATGTAATATGCTATACAGCGTTAAGGCCCCCATGGACGTTGCGCGGGTGCTCGCCCGGTATTCACACTGTGCGGCTTCGTAGCGGCATAGTTGTGGGTTCCGCAGCGGACACCTGTATTGGGATGATTATGAGACCTTGCTTAGGCTCTAGTCCCGGGTCCGTGCTAATTGGTGGCCAATGTATACCTGCATGAACTTGTATGTTTATTCCTAATGTCTATTCACATGGTTGCGTTATTGTTAAGTTTATTTTCATTCAGTTCATTTACTCATGATATGGTTATAGATCTCTACACATTGTGTTGGTGGGCGGTCCCAGAGACTGGTCAGAGCCTTTCTTTAGCGCGATTGGTTCATGTTTCGCGCATGTGCAACCCGCACTTACATGCATATGATTGCGTTCCAATTGGGTTTGCGTTCCACAGTCGCGTGGATTCTACTGATGGATCAGCGCAATTTTCCTAACATCGGGTGAGCGATCTCACATGCTCCTTTATGGCAATTGGAATATGTATAATTTTTAATGCAACAATTAGCACTGTTCATATATTATCATGATATTTCACTTTGTATATATATCTGTAATGGGATTTGGTCCCTCTGATCACGTTTTGTACACGTCACTATGTCCACAGCTGATTGTACTAATTATTGCACTGTTTGAGATATATAACCCTAGGGGGACACGTGTGTATCTGGCTTGAAAAAAGACCACAGTTGTGGTCAGAAACGTCGCTGCTGTATATTGCAAGGGTTGTGAATAAATTTTCCACGTTGTTTTAAACTACCTTGGAGTGCGGCTACCTTTTTGGACTATAGATAGTAGATAGATAGATAGATAGATAGATAGGAGATAGATAGATAGATAGGAGATAGATAGATAGATAGATAGATAGATAGATAGATAGATAGGAGATAGATAGATAGGAGATAGATAGATAGATAGATAGATAGATAGGAGATAGATAGATAGGAGATAGATAGGAGATAGATAGATAGATAGATAGATAGATAGATAGATAGATAGATAGATAGATAGGAGATAGATAGATAGATAGATAGGAGATAGATAGACAGATAGATAGATAGGTAGATAGATAGATAGATAGGAGATAGATAGATAGATAGATAGATAGATAGATAGATAATAGAAATTAGAAAGATAGATTTCAAATACATTTCACTATCGAGACTTCTGTGTAGTGAATATACGATCCTATAAAATATTACAATGAGTAACATATGTGGCTGAACAATCCTTTCTGCAGCTATAGAGATGCTTTTACCGCCACAGCATATCTAGTGGTCAGCAGTGGTAGTGCAAGTAAAATTAAAGTTTGCAGTTAGTGTGTGTGAGTGTGTGTGTGTGTGTGTGTGTGTGTGTGTGGGGGGGGGGGTCACATCAAATGTTTGCTATGGGGCTCAGCCATTTCTAGTTAGGTCCCTGTAGATATATAGATAAAGTATACAGAATACATTGTTGGGCAGGAGCAGTATATGGAAGACATTGTTGGGCGGGTGCAATAGCAGAGGGTCCCCATGTAAGGAAACTTGATCACCACTCATTACCTCCCCCGGTGTCTCTTTCCTTGTCCTTGTCTCTCATCATGATGGAGGTTACACTCCAGTAACTTTCGCCGTGTCATTTCCATCAAGTATAAAAAAGCAGGTGGTCAACAGAAAGGATTTTTTTACTTTCCCCCCTGAGCGCTCTCTGGGACTGATGTATATTGAGTTTGTTTTATGCTTTTTGTGTGATGTTTCCGTGTAAATGTCACAAGGGATTGAGCTCTGATGTGCGCTGATAGGTTCCTATGCTGCAGATTTGAATACAAGTGACCCGTAAACCCACAAGACTCTGCTATTATACACCGCTATTATATACCGCTATTATATACCGCTATTATACACCGCTATTATACACCGCTATTATACACCGCTATTATACACCGCTATTATATACCGCTATTATACATCGCTAGTTACAACATTGTGATACATCATAGCTAAATGTAAGGAAACATTAGTTAACAATATAGGGAAGTTTTAAAAGTGTATAGTACATAGATTTAAAATATTTAAAGGGAATCTGTCAGCTTTATATCAGAGCTGCAGAGATGGGCAGATAAATGATAGGGCAAGAAAACGTATCATACCTGTTTGCAAAGTTAGACAATTATGTTTAAAGGGGAACTCTGGCAAAATTGTGTTCATTTTAAATCAATTAGTTTAAGAAAATTATACATAGTTATTATTTACTTCTGTTTAATAATCTGCAGTCTTCCAGTACTTATCAGCTGCTGTATGTCCTACAGGAAGTGGTGTATTCTTTCCAGTCTGGCACAGTGCTCTCTGCTGCCACCTCTGTCCATGTCAGGAACTGTCCAAAGCAGGAGAGGTTTTCTATAGGGATTTGATACTGCTCTGGACAGTTCCTGACATTGACAGAGGTGGCAGCAGAGAGCACTGTGTCACACTGGAAAGAATACACCACTTCCTGTAGGATATACAGCAGCTGATAAGTACTGGAAGACTGCAGATTTTTAAATAGAAGTAAATTACAAATCTATATAACTACACCTGTTAATTTGAAGTACTGTAAAATAATTTTTGCTGGAGTATCCCTTTAACTTCCAAGTTTGTTTTGTGGTCACTAAGGGGCTTTGAGCTTGGCTGCTATATTTGTATGACCGAGTAGTCTGTGCAGAATCATGGGAGCTCAGCTTTCAATATGACCACCAGGCTCCTGCATTAATTGCCAGAACTGGCAACATCTGATCCTGGCATTTTAACCCATTACATGCTGTGATCAGGCCATGACTACAGGTTGCATGTTGTGTATAGTAACATTCATAATGACCCAAACTATCGTAGTGAAAATAAATAATAAACAAAAAATTGACAGTGATGGTATTGTGTTAATTCACCTCAAAATAAAAAAGGGAAAAAAAGGAAAAGAGGGCAATCAAAAATGTGTGTGAGAATGATACCTTAATCCCCCACCCACCTCAGTCAAGGAAAACTAATATGGCAAAATAATTGTTTATATTTCATTTTTGTAAAAAACATAAAATAATAATAAAGTGTTGCTACAGTTCCCATCATGAGAAAAGGAGAACTGTGTAAATTTGGTATCAGAGCTCATCACACTCATCAGACTCAAGTTACATGGTGGCATCATATATCCTTGTGGGCACCACCAATAATTCAAAAAGCAGAGTGCCGGCCCCCGAGCTCCAGACATGAAGAACATGACATGAAGAAGAGAAGCTAGTCTACATGGGCTGCACATCAGAATCACATCCGAAGATGTCAAAATATTTAGTTTATGCCCAACCAAAACCTACCAGACTTTTAATATTTTCTCTGGCTTTAAGTGTTCTTAAAAGTCTTGTAGGTTTTGGTTGGGCATAAACAAAGTATTTTGACATTTCCGGATGTGATTCGGAGGTGCAGCCCATTTATTCTAGCTTCTCTTCTTGGCTCTTTATGTCTTGCCTTACCAGACTGCTGGCTTTACCATATCTCAGCTATACCGACCAGAGTTCCTCATTGTTTTCACCCCAGAGAATCCAGACTATAGGTCATGCCTTAAGCCGTATCAGCCAAGACGGACCCTGCCTTTAGTCTTTGGTACCCCAAATACCTCCCCTTCCTTTCCCCCAGCATTCAGAAGGTATCTATTGACCCTGCTATTTGCCCTGATAGGTCCCTTATCCTGATCTTTGCCAACTCAGATTCCCCCCAGCTCTCACTTAACCTTGCTTCCTCTGCACCCCCCTTATTATTCAGGTCTATCTCTAAACTCACAAACAACAATGATCTCACACCTCTAATGGATCTCCCATTCTTCTCCATCCAGAAACTTGTTGTCGTTCAGGTATGAATATTTCTAAGATATTTCTACACCCACAGCCATATATCACTTTGTATACGACATGGCCTCCTACTGCTCGAGTCCCAGGGTGCTGCAACAGCTCCAACCTCAAAGTCTATCTCACCTGTATAGTCTCTTTTCCTGGAGCCCCTTGTTACTAAATGGAAGGAGGAACTGGCCAATGAAGACTGGCACAATGCGTTTACCCACGTCTTCAGTCTCATGTAAGGCTCAATAAATTAAATATAAAGTTCTGTCTTGGTGGTAGAGGTTCCAGCTACCTTGGTGAGGATATACCATTCGTTTTCAGATGCTGGCATTGTGGTCAAGCACAGAGTCCAATGCTACACTCCCCTTTCTTCTTCGCCATGTTGCTACAGCCACACACTTGCTCCCGTTCCCATGTGTCCATGCTCAGGTAGATGTTGTAGGTCTCTCTGAAAGAAAACGATGGCTTTCCTGGGAACCCCCTAACTGGACTTCTCTCGGCTTGTAGGCGCTTGATAACCTGATGCCATAGGTGGGTGAATGTGCTCCCTTCCTTCCCAAAAAAGATCAGCTTGTTCAAAGGTCTTGATGTTTTCGGGTTTTTAGTAGTGTTGGGTGAGCCCTAAAATTCTCTAGCGCTTGACACGAGTAACGAACCCCATTGAAATCAATAGGAGACTTGAGCATTTAAGTAGGTGCCCACATTTAAAGTGGACTTTTCCTTCAAAGTGACAGTACATGGAGCCCATTGGAGTCCAGAATATGGAGTAATACAAACCCTTCTTGTGTTTTATGAGGAAAAGGAAGACACACAAAGTCATGTTACATCTATAAGAAGTAGAAAGACTAAAGACTTTGGTAGGTGAATGGCAAATCTGTTGCATTCGTCACGGTTATTAAAAGACAAGGATAATGATGATGAAAATGAGGAGGAGGAGGACGGCAACGAAGATGACGAGGAGGAGAACGATCATTGTTTAATAAAATGTTAATACTGCGCGTTTCAAGCGTAATTTGTTTAATCTCGGAAAATAAGTTGGATTCATAAAGCATGGCAGATGCCATCAAGATCATTGCCACCACAACTTCATGTTTGCTCAGCTGTTTCAGGGGATAATATTTCAGCTTTTGCAGTTTGCACAAATTACTGAAAATTCCATCTATAATACATCAATAACCGCTTTGAAGGGCAGAAATAGACAAATACTATCATACCTAGACATTCACCTTGAGGGTCAGGTTTCAGTTTTGTAACTAATTCAATAGCTTCAGATGTAGTAGAGCTCAGAGTGTCAGTGTCTGTTTCCTCCTAATTTAGTAACTATAATCAAATAGATTTATCTACAGTCACGGGTATATGTACCATATAGAAAGAGAAACCAGTTGGCATGGGTCCCATGGGTTTACCCCGACCCAGGACAGGATTACGGTTAATGGAAGCGTCCAAAAAAATAGGATGTGGGAAATCCAGCCCCAAACGACCCCCCCCCCCCCCCGGACCATATAAAGCTATGTGTGCATGTGGCTCTCTAACAATGTCCCATTGATTTCAAGTGGGTTCATTACTCTAGTCGAGGGCTCGGACATTAAACATTTTTTGACTTGAGTAAGAAGCACTTGAACATTTTAGTACTCACTCAACTCTAGTTGAAAACAGTGAAATACGGGAGTTCATGGAGCATTTATTGTTCCTTACCTCTTCTTCTCCTTGCTCTGTTGGGAAATGTGTGATATGTTGCCACACCTAGAGATATAGGAATCGGTTAGGAACAAATTAAACTAAATTCAGAATTTTACAAAAAAATCTGATTGATCAGACTCCACATTATTTGTGATTCACTTGGGGAAAATCTGTATAAGAGCTAGGACTCCTGTCAAAGAAAGGAGACCCTGCTCTTGCACTCAACAAATAGGGAGACATAAATTGTAAGTCTTCTGCTCAGTATATATTCACGTGGTCCAGTAAACGTTTGTTGCCTGGAGGTGAGAAAAGTTTGAGCTAGCTTGGGTGCAGAATTTGATTAGCGGCAGCTGCTGAAGTTGGATGCAGCCCTAGGGAGTCCTGTAAAACATGGGTACAGTCTATTGTTTCCAGAACTCTTTAGGGCTTCATCTAACTTCAGCAGCCATTAATAATCAAATGCAGTATGCTCAGCTTCGGACACCTACATTCTTACATTGTTAGCTGAGCAAGAGGCATACAGTCTTTCCCGTCTGATCAGTATGTAGTTTCCATGGTGCCTACATCTATATAGAAGACCAGGGACCTCTGTCAATTTGACAGGCGTTGCTGCTCCTGTACATATATTGCATATATGTTTAAATGAATAAAGCAAATGCAAAAACACATGGTAAACATGAATGGTGTTGTGTGCCATTCTGCAGGATTTTATTTTATTTTTTAGACGTAGATCTAACACATTTTTCTGTGTTAAAATTTTTTAAACGGATACAGTGAAACAGATGCTAAATGCTGTGTTAACCGAGTCTAAACAGTTTGGGGGTAAATTGGAAAAATGTGGTCTTGAAACCCAAAAGAAATTGTCCCTATAGGGATGAAACCCAATATTTTTTATTTTTTTCATAAACCTTTTTTTTTTTACAATTTCCCAAGAAGTAGCTACAGCTCTATTCTATTGCTCTGGTCTTTAGAAAACTTTTCCCATCTCTATAAAAAAGGTATCTTCATAAAACAATATCATGATGTCACCTACCATACGAGTCTCTATTAACGCTTCCATATAAAACCCGCAGCTTTCAGAAGCAATTTTCATCACCTTTAAAGGTATAGGTAAAGCTTTCAATAAATATTGCCTTGAAGGTTTGATATGAGTTAATAAGAAAATATATATATTGGGCAAGATGGAGGAAAAAAAAAAAAAAGTAATAGAACGGAAGAAAGTTCTGATTTATTTCTGGAGCCGATGACTGCCGCTCCTGCAGAACTCAGCAATTTTACCCAGTTAAAAGCCATTCGGAGCCTCTCGTGCTTTAATTAATGGGCAGCAATTTTCCAAAAACGTACAAATATTTATTTGCGACTTTTGTATTTTGAAGGAATATTTGGTTTTTTTACATAAAGGAAAACAAAAAAAGGTGACTTCAAATATAATTCAGGGAGCAAATATACCAATCTGTGGTAATAGCTCAAAGGCAGTAATAAAGTTCCCTGCTGCTTCCAGCCGCCGGTTTGTGTGATTTCAGCACTTTAACTGCATTTTTTGTGGCCATTTCAGAATTGTTTTTTTGTGATGAAAGAATTCCCGGTATTAGCTTTATTTAGACAGTAATAGCTTTCCTTCGAGGTAGACGGCCATTCGGCACATAACAGCCCAGATTGCCGAATCTGTCCCTGTTCTAAAGCAGATTAAGTCAAATAGTTTATTAACAGATGGGAATGTTCTTGGTGAAATGGAGGCAATCACGTTGTTACCGCGTTAGTGCTCCGCTACGTGCTGAATGGGAAAATTGGGAGGTAAATTCAGACTTTCAAACCATGGCGTAATCTTTTGATTGGTCCTTAATCTTTAGATTATAATATATTTTTTTCCCTTTTATTCTTTTTGTACTTGAGTTTTTTTCTTTTTTTAATGTTACTTTGTGGCGGGGGAAGCAATTTTTTATTTTTTATTTTTAGTTTTTTTTATTCAGACTAATCCTTTTTTCAGGAGAAGGATTTTGTCGGGCATTTTTAATGCAATTGTACAATTTGTTCTATGCTTACTTTAGAATAACTTAATTTTCCCGGATAGAAAAGAAACATTTTTTTTTTTTTTTAAACCTCCCGTGTGAATAGCAACGTGAAGATGAAACGGCTTCTTTTAAGTTACGAAAACAAGGTCTTATGGGTAATGCTGAAGGGTGGTTTTTTTTTGTAATTGAAATAATACGGCTCTTGGAGACGGTGTCAGGTGGAAACAAGTTATTTATTAGGACAATTTAAAGGAAATGACAATGTTTTTGTTATATAGATTATTATAGTGCTTGAAAATCCCTATATTGTAATCCGTATTCTTCTTCTTCTTCTTCTTCTTCCAGCCATTTTTCTGCGCGTAATACAGCCCGAACCGCTTTGTGCACACACTCCGTTCAAACTGCGTTTCGAAGCCCTCGGCGGTGTGTGGTGTGCTATCTATTTTTCGTTTCGATCGGATTTGTCGTTTTTAAGAAATTTACGTTAAACGACCCCAAATTTCCCATAGAAAATAATGGCCCATTGCAAATAATGGCCACACTCTAACCGCTAACAGCCAATCACAGCACATATGCAAATAGCTGAGATATAGCAGCCAATAGGAACTCTAAGGTCTTGTCAGGCAATGTATCACACCATCCACAGTCACATGTCCACTATTGGCCAATAGAAGATGTAATACATGGAAGGTCCTTAACCATTTTGTCTCACTGACATGAGTAAGGTTGTCATGGTAACCGAGCAATGATCTTTACCATTATAAGTACCCAGATCGCTATTAAAGGGACCCAGGTCACCCTTAAAGGGACCCAAGTCTCTCTTAAAGGGACGGGAGCCATGTCGCTCTTAAAGGGACCCAAGTTGCTCTTAAAGGGACGGGAGCCATGTCGCTCTTAAAGGGACCCAAGTCGTTCTTAAAGGTACCCAATTCGCTCTTAAAGTGGCGGGACCCAAGTCGCTATTAAAGGGACGGGACCCAAGTCGCTCTTAAAGGGTCCCATTTAGCTCTTAAAGGGATCCAAGTCACTCTTAAAGGGACGGGACCCAAGTTGCTCTTAAACGGACGGGACACTCCAAAAGGTATGGGACCCATGTCGCTCTTAAAGAGACCCATGTCGCTAGAGCGACCTGGGTCCCTTTAAGAGCGGCCGAGTCCCTTTTAAGAGCGACCTGGGTCCTTTTAAGAGCGAAATATGTCCCTTCAAGAGAGACCTGGGTCCCTTCTAGAGCAAAATATGTCCCTTTAAGAGCGACCTGGGTCCCTTTAAGAGCAAAATATGTTCCTTTAAGAGCGACCTGGGTCCCTTTAAGAGCGAAATTGGTCCCTTTAAGAGCGAAATTGGTCCCTTAAAGAGTGAAATTGGTCCATTTAAGAGCGACCTGGGTCCCTTTAAGAGCAAAATTTATCCCTTTAAGAGCGACCTGGGTCCCTTTAAGAGCGAAATATGTCGCTTTAAGAGCAAAATGGGTCCTTTTAAGAGTAACCTGGGTCCCTTTAAGAGCAAAATGGGTCCCTTTAAGAGCGATCTGGGTCCCTTTAAGAGCAAAATGGGTCCATTTAAGAGCGAAATGGGTCCCTTTAAGAGCAAAATGGGTCCCTTTAAGAGCGACCTGGGTCCCTTTGAGAGCAAAATATGTCCCTTTAAGAGCGAAATATGTCCCTTTAAGAGCAAAATATGTCCCTTTAAGAGCACAATTGGTCCCTTTAAGAGCGACCTGGGTCCCTTTAAGAGCAAAATGGGTCCCTTTAAGAGCGACCTGGGTCCCTTTAAGAGCGACCATGGTCCCTTTAAGAGTGACCTGGGTCCCTTTAAGAGCAATCTGGGTCCCTTTAAGAGCGATCTGGGTCCCTTTAAGACCGAAATGGGTCCCTTTAAGAGCAAAATGGGTCCCTTTAAGAGCGACCTGGGTCCCTTTAAGAGCAAAATATGTCCCTTTAAGAGCTAAATATGTCCCTATAAGAGCAAAATATGTCCCTTTAAGAGTGAAATATGTCCCTTTAAGAGCAAAATGGGTCCTTTTAAGAGCGACCTGGGTCCCTTTAAGAGTGAAATGGGTCCCTTTAAGCGCGAAATGGGTCCCTTTAAGCGCGAAATGGGTCCCTTTAAGAGCAAAATGGGTCCCTTTAAGAGCGACCTGGGTCCCTTTAAGAGCAAAATATGTCCCTTTAAGAGCGAAATATGTCCCTTTAATAGAAAAATATGTCCCTTTAAGAGCAAAATGGGTCCCTTTAAGAGCAAAATGGGTCCCTTTAAGAGCGACCTGTGTCCCTTTAAGAGCGACCTGGGTCCCTTTAAGAGCAATCTGGGTCCCTTTAAGAGCAAAATGGGTCCCTTTAAGAGCGACCTGTGTCCCTTTAAGAGCGACCTGGGTCCCTTTAAGAGCAATCTGGGTCCCTTTAAGAGCAAAATGGGTCCCTTTAAGAGCGATCTGGGTCCCTTTAAGAGCAAAATATGTCCCTTTAAGAGCGAAATATGTCCCTTTAAGAGCAAAATATGTCCCTTTAAGAGCGAAATTGGTCCCTTTAAGCATGAAATTGGTCCCTTTAAGAGCAACCTGGGTCCCTTTAGGAGCGACCTGGGTCATTTTAAGAGCGAAATATGTCCCTTTAAGAGCAAAATATGTCCTTTTAAGAGCGACCTGGGTCCCTTTAAGAGCGAAATTGGTCCCTTTAAGAGCGAAATTGGTCCCTTAAAGAGTGAAATTGGTCCATTTAAGAGCGACCTGGGTCCCTTTAAGAGCAAAATTTATCCCTTTAAGAGCGACCTGGGTCCCTTTAAGAGCGAAATATGTCGCTTTAAGAGCAAAATGGGTCCTTTTAAGAGTAACCTGGGTCCCTTTAAGAGCAAAATGGGTCCCTTTAAGAGCGATCTGGGTCCCTTTAAGAGCAAAATGGGTCCATTTAAGAGCGAAATGGGTCCCTTTAAGAGCAAAATGGGTCCCTTTAAGAGCGACCTGGGTCCCTTTGAGAGCAAAATATGTCCCTTTAAGAGCGAAATATGTCCCTTTAAGAGCAAAATATGTCCCTTTAAGAGCACAATTGAGCCCTTTAAGAGCGACCTGGGTCCCTTTAAGAGCAAAATGGGTCCCTTTAAGAGCGACCTGGGTCCCTTTAAGAGCGACCATGGTCCCTTTAAGAGTGACCTGGGTCCCTTTAAGAGCAATCTGGGTCCCTTTAAGAGCGATCTGGGTCCCTTTAAGACCGAAATGGGTCCCTTTAAGAGCAAAATGGGTCCCTTTAAGAGCGACCTGGGTCCCTTTAAGAGCAAAATATGTCCCTTTAAGAGCTAAATATGTCCCTATAAGAGCAAAATATGTCCCTTTAAGAGTGAAATATGTCCCTTTAAGAGCAAAATGGGTCCTTTTAAGAGCGACCTGGGTCCCTTTAAGAGTGAAATGGGTCCCTTTAAGCGCGAAATGGGTCCCTTTAAGCGCGAAATGGGTCCCTTTAAGAGCAAAATGGGTCCCTTTAAGAGCGACCTGGGTCCCTTTAAGAGCAAAATATGTCGCTTTAAGAGCGAAATATGTCCCTTTAATAGAAAAATATGTCCCTTTAAGAGCAAAATGGGTCCCTTTAAGAGCAAAATGGGTCCCTTTAAGAGCGACCTGTGTCCCTTTAAGAGCGACCTGGGTCCCTTTAAGAGCAATCTGGGTCCCTTTAAGAGCAAAATGGGTCCCTTTAAGAGCGACCTGTGTCCCTTTAAGAGCGACCTGGGTCCCTTTAAGAGCAATCTGGGTCCCTTTAAGAGCAAAATGGGTCCCTTTAAGAGCGATCTGGGTCCCTTTAAGAGCAAAATATGTCCCTTTAAGAGCGAAATATGTCCCTTTAAGAGCAAAATATGTCCCTTTAAGAGCGAAATTGGTCCCTTTAAGCATGAAATTGGTCCCTTTTAGAGCAACCTGGGTCCCTTTAGGAGCGACCTGGGTCACTTTAAGAGCGAAATATGTCCCTTTAAGAGCAAAATATGTCCTTTTAAGAGCGACCTGGGTCCCTTTAAGAGCGAAATTGGTCCCTTTAAGAGCGAAATTGGTCCCTTTAAGAGGGAAATTGGTCCCTTTAAGAGCGACCTGGGTCCCTTTAAGAGCGAAATATGTCGCTTTAAGAGCAAAATGGGTCCTTTTAAGAGCAACCTGGGTCCCTTTAAGAGTGAAATGGGTCCCTTTAAGAGCAAAATGGGTCCCTTTAAGAGCGACCTGGGTCCCTTTAAGAGCGATCTGGGTCCCTTTAAGAGCGATCTGGGTCCCTTTAAGAGCGATCTGGGTCCCTTTAAGAGCGAAATGGGTCCCTTTAACCCCTAGACGACCCTGGACGTAGGGTTACGTCATGGAAGTCTGTCCCCAGACGACCCATGACGTAACCTTACGTCCTTTGTGTTTTTCCCGCTATGAAGCGCGCTCCGGAGCGGAGCGCGCTTCATAGCAGGTGGGGGACGGCTGCAATCAGCAGCCGGGACCTCACCGGTAATGACACGCTGCAGCGATCGCGCTGCCGCGTGTCATTGACCCCTTAAACGGCGTTTAAGTGTAAGTGACAGGGGGAGTCCCCTGTCACTCACCGATCGGGACCCCCGCAGTGTGACTGCGGGGGTCCCGATCGTTGAAACGGACCGCCGGAGGTCTCTCACCTGCCTCCGTGCGGTCCGATCGGCGATCTGCTACACTGAGCCTGCACAGACAGGCTCAATGAGCAGATCGCCGATAACACTGATCAATGCTGTGCCTATGGCATAGCAATCATCAGTGTAGAAATCAAACTAGTGTATGTACAAGTCCCCCAAAGGGACTTCAAATGTGTAAAAAAAAAAAAAATTCAAAACACTATTACACTACCCCAAAACCCCTCCCCCAATAAAAGTCTAAATCACCCCCCTTTCCCATTATATAAATAAAACATATAAAAATGAATAAATAGATAAACATATAATATACCGTAGCGTGCGTAATTGTCCGATCTATTAAAATATAACAAGCGTCATTGTGATCGGTTAGCGGCGTACACGAAAAGAGGGAAAAAAGTGCTCGGATTACCGATTTTATGTTACATTATATATTAAAAAAAATCAATAAAAAGTGATCAAAACGTCCGATCTTCACAAATATGGTAATAATAAAAACTAGAGATCATGGCGGAAAAAATGACACCCCATACAGCCCCGTAGGTGAAAAAATAAAACCGTTATAAGCGTCACAATAGGCCCATTTTATTAATATTTAATTGCCCAAAAAAAGGATTTCATAAAAAAAAAATATATATAACATTAGAGAATCTGTGTAACCTGCATATGGTTGTGTTCGGGCTGACCTATAGAATAATAGTATCATGTCGCTGTTACCATATAGTGCATTACGTAGACACAGGAGCCCCCCAAACGTTACCATATTGCATTCTTTCTTACGATTTCACCTATTTATATCTTCATAAATAATATATTTGGAATCCCATCATACATGTTATGGTAAAATGAAAGACGCCATTACACAGTACAACTATTTCTGTAACAAATAAGCCCTTACATGACTTGTAGATAGAAAACTGAGAGTGCTAGAGCTCTTAGAAGGGAAGGAGGAAAAAACGAAAGCACTAAGATCAAAATTTGCGCGGTCCACTGGGTCATTTTGGGCCTGGTCCTCAAAGGGTTAAGAGCGATCTGGGTCCCTTTAAGAGCGAAATATGTCCCTTTAAGAGCGAAATATGTCCCTTTAAGAGCAAAATGGGTCCCTTTAAGAGCGACCTGGGTCCCTTTAAGAGCTAAATTGGTCCCTTTAAGCGTGAAATTGGTTCCTTTAAGAGCGACCTGGGTCCCTTTAAGAGCAAAATGGGTCCCTTTAAGAACGACCTGGGTCCCTTTAAGAGCGACATGGGTCCCTTTAAGAGCAATCTGGGTCCCTTTAAGAGCGAAATGGGTCCCTTTAAGAGCGATTTGGGTCCCTTTAAGAGCGAAATGGGTCCCTTTAAGAGCAAAATGGGTCCCTTTTAGAGCGACCTGGGTCCCTTTAAGAGCAAAATATGTCCCTTTAAGAGGGAAATATGTCCCTTTAAGAGCAACATGGGTCCCTTTAAGAGCGACCTGGGTCCCTTTAAGAGCGAAATTGGTCCCTTTAAGAGTGAAATTGGTCCCTTTAAGAGCGACCTGGGTCCCTTTAAGAGCGACCTGGGTCCCTTTAAGAGCTAAATATGTCCCTTTAAGAGCGACCTGGGTCCCTTTAAGAGCGACCTGGGTCCCTTTAAGAGCGAAATATGTCCCTTTTAGAGCGAAATATGTCCCTTTAAGAGCAAAATGGGTCCTTTTAAGAGCGAACTGGATCCCTTTAAGAGTGAAATGGGTCTCTTTAAGCGTGGAATTGGTCCCTTTAAGAGCGATCTGGGTCCCTTTAAGAGCGAAATGGGTCCCTTTAAGAGTGACCTGGGTCCCTTCAAGAGCGAAGGGACCCACGTCGCTCTTAAAGTGACCCAGGTCGCTCCTAAAGGGACCCATGTCGCTCTTAAAGGGACCCATGTCGCTCTTAAAGGGACGGGAGCCAAGCTGCTCTTAAAGGGATGGGACCCAAGTCGCTCTTAAAGGGACGGCACCCAGGATTAAAGTTAAATGGAAGTCACTGGTAAAGGGGCGCTCTTTTCAAGCACTATGTATTTCCCTGGAAATGCAAATCTAGTTATTATTAAAGTTGAACAAAACATCGAAATTCAACTTTGCCGATGTTTTGGTGAATTGTACTGTCTGCTTCAATAAAGTTGTAGATTAACAAAATTTTGAGTATGGTTGCATTGTTATTTATTGGTGTATTTTTTTATCAAGCGTCAACTGACTTGTAATACTTAAAGGGGAACTCCAGTTCTGAAACCTCAAAGAATGTATTTATTTTGAGAGTATGGAGTGCTCTCCCATACCACACCAATTCCCAAAATGCTTTACTTTCTTTTAGCTCTCCATTCACCCCTTGCACTTTTCAGATTTCCCTCCCATAGCTGTTACAGTACACAACAAGCTATTACTATGCAGTCAGTAAATCTACAACACCTGCTGCATGCATTCCCTGCCTGCTCCTCTGTCTGTGGCATTGTTCAGTAAAAAACAGCATGTAAATACATCTGATCCTTTTTTAAATGTCCCAATAAAGATATGTATGTATCTGTGTATGTGTCAGAGACATGGTGACATAGGCTGGAGGAGCTGGGCAGGGGTGGTGACATCACTCAGGGGTGGCGCTTCTGCTTAGAAGCAAGATCTAGGTGAGCCTCCTTAGACAGCTGGGGAGATAGAGGCAACACCACATTTAAATGTAGAGGACTACACAATGTCTTGTCGGAGGTAAATTAGAAAAAACATTCTGAAGTCATAGCTATACACTATATTAGTAAGTTATATCTCTGAGGGTGGGGGTAGTTTTATTTAAATGCAAATGACTATAGACCCCTAAACTAATAGTTGATGGTAACCAATTTGTGCTTCTGGGGAAGGACAGAGTTGCTCACTCACATATATTTGCTTAACTCCCTGACAATGAAAAACAAGGAATTATTTGGTCTTATATCTGCTAAATCATTGCATATTAAATAAGAGCACAAAATGTGTCTATTTTTGGCCAATTGAAGAACAAACTGGCCAACTGGAGGAGCAAGTGAGTGCCAACCTGTCAGAGCAGTGCTCCCTTGCTCCTCAATCCCTGCTCGCTGCCAGCACTATTACATGCACCAACAGCAAGCGAGTAAGAGTGAAGGGGAGGAGTTGAGGATCTGTGGGAGGGGCTTACCTGACTATCTTTAGATCGCCCGGGGAGCCCATAGGAGATAAAGGGGGTCTACTACATGAAGCGATAATCAGCCGATTATGGCTGATAATCGCTTGGTGTAATAGGCTCTAAGGCTGCCATTACACACAGTAATATGGTTAGAATTTTAACCTAAACCAGGAGTGGAACTAATACAGAGGTAAATAGTAACAGAAAGATTTGCACTTTTTTCTGTGTTGAGTTTCAAATACTGAAACAAAATGCTATGTATCGACCTAACCTAGCGCTATGGGTTTTTAGGCTATGTTCACACTACGTACATTTCAGGCTGTATTTGGTCCTCAAGTCAGGTCCTCATAGCAACCAAAACCAGGAGTGGATTGAAAACACAGAAAGGCTCTGTTCACACAATGTTGAAATTGAGTGGATGGCCGCCATATAACGGTAAATAACTGCCATTATTTTAAACAGCCGTTGTTTTAAAATAACAGCAAATATTTGCCATTAAATGACGGCCATCCACTCAATTACAACATTATGTGAACAGAGCCTTTCTGTGTTTTTAATCCACTCCTTGTTTTGGTTGCTATACAGCCTCAAACATACAGCCTCAAATATACATAGTGTGAACCCAGTCAAGCTGTAAACAGTAACAGTATAAAAGGACTGACTCAAATAAAATAAAAAAAATGCAAAAACCCCCCAAAAAACTTTGGGTTAAAATTTAAAGGGGGGAAAAAACTGATTAAAAACATTGTGGGAGCATAGTGAAATATTTTTCAAAATGAGGCCCAATTGAGGGAATTTACCACTGCTTTATGAGGGTATGTTCACACTGAGGAATTGGTGAGTATTCATTGAGAAATTGAAGAGGAAAGTTTTCTGCTTGAAATTCCTCACCTATTCAGCTCTGGCAGAAGAGTAATTCAAGCTGAATTCTAACAGAATTTAAGCCCCCATTGACTTCTATAGGAGTTCTCTAGCAGAATTCACCCAAAGAATTGACAAGTCAATTCTTTGGGTGAAAGCGGATTGGTGGCAGAAAATTCTGCTTGGAAATTCTGCACTGTGAAAAACAGAGCGGAAATTCCATTAAACACAATGGGACCTTGTTCTGTTCATATTTTATGTGAGGAATTTTAAGCTGAAATTAAGAGCGGATTCCTCTTCAATTCCTCGCCTATTCTTCACCTATTGCTCAGTGTGAACATGGTTTTATAGTATAGATAATGAAATTAAAAAGTAAAACATTGCCAAAAATTCTTTAAAAACATGTTTGTTAAAACTTAATTTAAACAATAGGTGATTTTCTGGTTTTCTACTAAGTGTAAACTGTATTCAGCAAAGCCATAGTTCTAAGTGGGGAGGAGGAGGTAGTGTACATTGTGGAAACATACTGAAAAATAAAGCTATATCATTGAATTTGTCTATAGGTTCTCCAGGGGACTATTACAAGCAACCATCTGCTTTCTTATATTGGTAAATGCTGTGCTTTTGCATAGCATAGATCAGTGAGAGGATCAGTGAGATTGGTGCTCTGCTACTAGAGCCTGCCTGAGGCTGCCTAATTGATCAGACAGCATGGAGGTTAGCATGGGACCTGATCGGGCAGTGCTGAGAGCAGCTCCTGTCACTCCTATGCCTAAATCTTCCAATTGCTCTAGATTAAAGGTAATAAAGGGGCTAAAATATTTTGATTTAGAAGTATATTACAAATTCCTCTTTAACCTCTTAAGGACCCATGACGTACCGGCACGTCATGGATCACTGTCACTTAAGGACCCATGACGTACCGGTAGGCGGGCCCTTTAACCGGGCGCCGCGCGAAATCGCGCGGCGCTCCGGTAGAGGTGGCTGCTGATTCTTACAGCAGCCATCTTCCTTTGTCACGTAGGGGGCAGTTTCCCTGCCCCCCGTGTCGACGATCGCTGTGATTGGCCGATGACTTCTCATCGGCCAATCACAGCAATTTCCCTGGTTTCTGGGACCGGACCCCGGCACTAAGCTGTAATTGGTGCTGTCCGAGACAGCACCAATCACAGCCGTGCCCGGGCATCACCTGCCCGTGGATCCGGCCCCCAGATCGCCCGTGATTGGCCGGTAACCACCAGCCGGCCATTCACGGGCTATCTTTACTACTACTCCCATCATCTCCTTCTCTGCTTGCCGGAATCGGCGAGCTGAGAAGGAGATGATGGGAGCAGCGTGCAGTGAGCCCGGCGCCCGGTGCGTACCTGGTGTGTGCCGGGCGCCGGGTGCCTCCTCCCCCGTGCTGCCTCCTCCTCCTCCGCCGCCGCCGCCACCGCTGCCGCCGATCTCCGTCTGCAATGCAGGGAGATCAGCTAGCAGTTCCCTGCTGCTAGCTGATCTCCCTGTGTTGTGTCTCCTCCTCCCCCAGGCCCCCTTTGCCACCCTGACACCCTCCCACCCTGCTGACAACCTCTCTCCCACCCTGCTGACAACCTCTCTCCCACCCTGCTGACAACCTCCCTCCCTCTCTGCTGACACCCTCCCTCCCACCCTCCCTGCTGACACCCTCCCTCCCACCCTCCCTGCTGACACCCTCCCTGCTGACACCCTCCCTCCCTCCCTCCCTGCTGACACCCTCCCACCCTCCCTCCCTGCTGACACCCTCCCACCCTCCCTCCCTGCTGACACCCTCCCACCCTGCTGACACCCTCCCTCCCTGCTGACACCCTTCCACCCTCCCTGCTGACTACCTCATACCTTCCCTCCCTGCTGCCACCCTCCCTGCTGTTGGCACCCACCCTGCTGCCACCCACCGTCTCCTTATTGCCACCCACCGTCCCTGCTGCCACCCACCCTCTCCTGATTGCCACCCACCCTCTCCTGATTGCCACCCACCCTCTCCTGATTGCCACCCACCCTCCCTGCTGCCACCGCCTGTCCTGCCACCCTCTCCACTGCCACCCTCTCTTCTCTTACCCTCTCCCCTCCATCCTGCCGCCACTCTCCTACTACCCAACCGCTCTGCTGTCAACCACCCTCTCCCCTCTCCGCTGCCACCCTCTCTTCTCTTACCCTCTCTCGTCTCCTCTTACCCTCTCTCGTCTCCTCCTTTCCTTTTTCCTGCCACCCTCACCCCTGAATCGGTGGTGAAGTGTCCCCTGCCTCTGCCCTCTTCTGTTTCTTTTTTTTTTTTTTTTTTTTTGAGTAAATTTTCTTTTCTTTTTCCCTCGGTTTACCCCAAAAGAAAAAAAAAGTTAATAACTCACACAAATAAAATGTAAAAACAGTGCATAAAACACGCACACTAACACCTTCACGTGTAAAAGCATAACACTTACACACCCCTCTAAGGGTACCTTCACACACACACACGATCCGCAGCGGAGTGCATCCCTATGAGAATACATACACGCAGTGGGATTGACATCCCGCTGCGTGTATGTAAATTAACCCCCCGGCGGCCAGAGCATATATCACCTCCTCCTCCTCGGCAGGACTTCTGGCTCAGCCAATCAGTGGCAGACACCGGGATCCCCAAAACAAGCCAAAGCGGGGAGGAGGTGATGTATGCTCCGGCCGTCGGGGGGTTAACTTACATACACACAGTGGGATGTCAATCCCGCTGCATGTATGTATTCTCATAGGGATGCACTGACACTGGATCCCAGCTTCCAAAATCCAAATTGCGCTCCTTCCCTTTGGAGGCTTTCCGTGCGCTGGCTTTGCACTTTGTGTCCACATGTGGGGTATTCCTATAATCGCGTGAAATTGCTCTACATTATTAGTGATTTATTTTTTCTTTTAACCCCTTGTGAACATGGAAAAATTCAAAGTTATGCCAACATTTTAGTGTAAAAAATTTAATTTTTCATTTTCACGGCACATTGTGCCTGTCACCAGTGGGGTCCATATGCACACTATACCCCTTGTTAGATTCCTTAAGGGGTGTAGTTTCCATAATGGGGTCACTTGTGGGGGGGTTTACAATGTTTTGGCAGCACGGGGGCTCTGCGAACCAGACATGGCCTTAGTCCTCCATTCTGGTCAAATCCAGCTTTCAAAATCCAAATTGCGCTCCTTCCCTTTGGAGGCTTTCCATGCGCCGACTTTGCACTTTGTGTCCACATGTGGGATATTCCTGTAATCGGGGGAAATTGCTGTACATGATAAGTGGTTTATTTTTTCTTTTAACCCCTTGTGAACATGAAAAATTTCAAGTTACACCAACGTTTTAGTGTAAAAAATAAAATTTTTCATTTTCACGGCACATTGTTCCACATCTGTGTCTGTCACCAGTGGGGTCCATATGCCCACTATACCCCTTGTTACATTCCTTGAGGGGTGTAGTTTCCATAATGGGGTTACTTGTGGGGTGTTTCCACTGTTATGACAGTACGATGGCTCTGTAAACCCAACATGGCCTCTGTCCTCCATTCTGGCCAAATGGGGCTCCTTCCTTTTGGAGGCCTGTCCTGCGCCCGCATGATATATTATGTCCCCATGTGGGGTATTTTTGTACTCGGGGGAAATTTCTCTACAAGTTGTATGGGTTTTTTTCCTTTTAACCCCTTGTGAACCTGAAAAATTTAAGGCTAGACCAAGTTTTAGTGTAAAAATTTTTTTTTTTCAATTTCTTGGCACATTGTGTCTGTCACCAGTGGGGTCCATGTGCTCACTATACCCCTTGTTAGATTCCATAAGGGGTGTAGTTTCCTAAATGGTATCCCTTTAGGGGTGTTTGTTAGGTTTTGGCACCCCAGAGCCTCTGCCAACCAGAAGTGGTACTTTGAAAATTGGCCAAATGTAAGGAGGCTTCAAAATTCACTAGGCGCTCCCTTATATCTGAGGCTTGTGGTTGCGTCAAATAGCGCATTAGGGCCACATATCGTATATTTTTATAAACTGCAGAAGCGGGGCAATAAAGATTGGGGTGCATTTCTCTGGAAATAGGTTTTCTATTATGAGACATATTGGATCACAATATAATTTCTACAAAGAAAATTGAAATTTTCAATTTTCTCACACTCTTAGCTTTTATTTCTGTGACTCACCTAAAGGGTTAAAAAACTTTCTGGAATTGATTTTGAACAGTTTGGGGGGTGCAGTTTCTGAAATGGGGTGCTTTGTGGGGCTTCATAATATACAGCCCCATCAAATACACTTCAAACATGAACTGGTCCCTTGAAAAATCAGATTTTGAAATTCTTATGAAAATTAGAAAAAATGCTGCTAAACTTTGAAGCTTTCTATTGTCTTAAACAATTGAACGAAAGTTTAATAAATGCCGCCAACATAAAGTAGACATATTGCTAATGCTATTTCATATATAATTTATGTGGCATAACCATTTTCTGTATAAGCACAACATTTCAAAGTTAGAAAAATTCAATTTTTCTCAATTTTTCACGTTATTTTGGGGTTTTTCATAAAGATAGGGTGTAAGTATCGACTCAATTTTTCCAGAAATATAAAGTATAACATGTCACGAAAAAACAATCTCAGAATCAGCCGGATAGGTAAAAGCATCCCGAAGTTATTAATGGATAAAGTGATACAGGTCATATTCCTGAAATTTGCTCCGGTCCTTAAGGTCATTTTGGGCTCTGTCCTTAAGGGGTTAATGGTGAACATCAGCGTGATCTTTGGTGTCCATCATTGGATGTAAGTACTGCCTGTGTTTACCGTCTATAGAGTAAGCTTAGCTCCTGAGGTCACTTCATATGCCAACCGCAGCACTGCGGCATACCGGTACATTATATGTTGTTAAGGGGCAATAAAGTTTTATTAAAATGTTTATATAACTTTATTAAAAGGAAACATCTAAGGTAAGCATCTAACTTTGGTACCTTGTAGTTTTCTGGAACTCTGTAGTTTATTAGATATGAGAAAATTAGGCGGTTTGGTGCACTGGGGGCAGGACTACCATGCTCTGCCCAGGCCGACCCATCCCTTCTAATAAACAGTCGTCCAGCACTCTATAGTAATGAGCACAAGTGCGATGTCACTGCAGAGTGCCACACCAATATTCAATAGAAGGGATGGGCCTGGGTTGTAGTCCCACCCCCAGTGCACCAAACCACCTAATTTACATAAACCACAAAGTTCCCAAAACAGCCCCGAGGATCAAGGCAAGATACTTCCTCTTCAGCGCCTGTGCGCTGTTGGGACATATCATCAGCCTAGCTACTTCTAACCTGCTCATAGTTTCCCTTTACAGAAATGTAAAAAACAACATTTTGCCGGAATACCCCTTTAAGGATTTGTTCTACAAGCTTTAAAGCGACTCCTAATACCCATACTTTGGTAACTCTTCAGTCTGGCCGTCAGGATATGTTTAGACAGGAGAGGACAGGGTTGGGTTATTTCCATCCTGCTCATTTCCTTTCACTTATTACTGCACACACAGGGAAAAAATTGAGGGCACCTCCGCCGCCGCGTCTCGATTGGGAACCTAAAAAATTCTCTTTTTTAAAAAAAAACCCAGACACCTTGTAACAGATTGAAAATGCAATGTAACTTGTAATAAAAGTTGGTAGATTTTAATTTGGCTCCTTGTTTACCGCGGCTTAACCGTTTCGTCTCCAGACGGCTTTTGATAGAGAAACCCGCCGGTGGCTAGAATGAATTACTCGTGCTCCGCCAATCTTTGAGTAGCTCTTCAGAAATTACTGATAACTCCGTCTCCCTGGCAGTGCTATTAATTTTCCAATATCCTTTGTGTTTTTTCAGCAATGACATTCATGCTTCAAGAAAGAATTATTATCAAATTCCAATCATATACCTGAATGATCAGAACGCTTTAGATGTGGAGAATGATAGGATTTTGTGATACAATATTGAGTGACAGAATACTCAAAGCCTCAGTAACTCCCTAATCTACATTATTAGGCAGGTCAATGCATTCTGGCTATGCTCCTAATGATTAGTTTTTCTGAAACTAATTTGAAGTGACAACATTTCGTGCTAGGAGAGGAACAAGCGGAAAAAGCTACCGGAGATTAGATGTTACTTAAAATGTAATTTTAAATGAGATTATGTATTAAGTTTGGATGTGCAGATATTATTACTGTATGGTAATCGTGTTGCTGCAGTGTTTATATTGTTGTTTATGATCATAAATTGGGAGGTTTAATAGAGATCATCCGGAATTTCCTTTGAAAATTGTTTTTTTTATTTTTTATTTGTGAATTGTTGACTCGGCTGTGTGATGATAGCAATACAATGGTGAACAAGGCATTTGTCTATCTAGTTCAAGCTGGATCCAGAGAGAGAAGAAATCTCTTGTGTGGCAATAGGGAGTCAACTCGGAAAGCAGAATATAATTCTTGAGCTCTTTTTACAGTGGTGATTATGTGATTATTGCTTCATAGCCAATTTTAAAGGGGTATTCCCCCTCTTGGAGACTAACAATTTGCTCCATACTTTTTCAGTCTCTATACCTTAGAGTCAATATCTTTTCAGTCTCCTTCCCCCAGTTCTGAGGCTGCGGCTTTCTGCTGATGAGACAGAAAACTGTGTGAGCTGTTCTCTCCATCTCCGCTCCAATCTCCCTACTTCCTCTTCTCAGACAGCTCATGTAAACGACTGTTTCTGCACTCTGTAATAGCGGGAGGTTTAATCTGACACTGTTTACTTTAGCTGTCTTGGAAGGGAAGGGAAAGGAGGGGAGGGGAGAGGAAGGGAATGGGAGAATAAAGAGCTCAGACACAGATTTTTGTGTCTTCATCAGAAAGCAGCAGCTCAGAACTGAGAGAAGGAAATTGAAAAGAAAATAACAAGTATGGAACGAATTGTTAGTCTCCAGGAAGGGGGGGGGGGGGTGATTCAACATGAATTTTACTTAATATGGATACCACTTTATGGTGCATTCACATGTAACGGATCCGCAGTGGATTTCACGCTGTGAATTCGTAGCGAAGATCTCTGCAGATCCAGTGCCATTCATTCCTATGATAGCACATACTCGCAGCGGGATTGACATCCAGTAGTGGATTATAATAGGGGCATTTTGGGCGCAGCCCGTGGCCCTGAGCTCCTGGGGGGCCCATGACCACCCAAAAAGACTTATACTTTCAATGGTGTACTGTCTCCTGGCTACACTTCTGCCATGATTTGCAAAAAATCACTGTTTTTTATGGCAATTTTGCACAAATCAGGACATCATGACATCTATCCTGTACTATGAACGCCAGGCTAGTGCTTCCATAGTTACAGTGGGGTGGGGGGGGGCAGGCTTGGTGAACAGCCCCGGGGCCTATGGTAAAGTTAATCCGCCCCTGTTGACATCCCATTGTATGTGAGCTAACCCCCTGCCGCCCGCCGCCGAGAGCATACATTACCTGCTGGGCGACGTGGCTGCATGTGATGTTCCCGGCTACGGTCCCGCTCAGCCAATCAGTGCTGCTATGCTCACGAGCTCACAAAACATGTTGTCTGTATTTAAATAAAAATCGTTGCAGGAGAGCTGATCTGACCCTTCAACTGCTAATATTACACGTTATAATTGTCCAGATGCTGCTGTCTAGAGAGGGTTCAGTAGCTCGCATTGGAGGTCACTGAAAACAGCCGGTAGTCACTGGTATTGAGAAGGCTTGTCTCTAGAGATGAGGGAACCTCAAGCACACTTGGTTGGAAGTGTGGATCCAACTTTAAGAAGTTGGATCCAGCCCTAAGGCTTCCTAGAAAACAAGGATACAGCCATAGGCTGTATGCATGTTTTCCAGGACTCCATAGGTTTGCATCCAACTTCTGCAGCCTCCGGTAATCAAATGCTGAGTGCCTGAGTTTGCTCGAGGTTACTCATCTCTACTTATGTCTCAATTACTTTCTATACCTCCCTTTCACCATCATGACATATGTACATCATGGGGTGTTAAGGGGTTTTCAATACAAGACAGCAAATCTGGGGATGTTTAGTATTAAAAAAAAAGAAAAGAAAAGAGATCTGTTTTTTTTTTTTTTTTTTTAAGCTCTATGGATTGTCACTGCTTCTTAATGAAATATAACAGTGCAAACAACAAAAAAACCAAAAAGTCCTGATATCTGTGGATCAGCGGGGGTCTCAGAGGTCGTATCTCTTCCCACCAGTCATAAAGTGATGGTACATTGTGAACGTCATCACATTATTAGATGAGAATACCGATTTAAATCTTTGAAGACACCAAGAAGAGGCATATGATCCATTTCTACTTTCAGTAACCCACAAGGCCATGATAAATATGTTAGCGAAGCAATTGTATATCCTATCAGACCCGGAGCAGCTCGGCTTCTAAATAAAATATCATAGTAATATTAGCAAGCGACAATAAAGAAGTCAGGGAAGCTGCTCCATCGACTCCGAGGGGACGGCTGCAGTAATGGCTCAAGTAGGAGGTTGTACGGCGAGGTAACAATAACTTCAGTTGGGATAGGTTGAAGGATGTTCTTCTTTACTTTGTTGTCAGTGTAATTTCCTGATGTAAGTTATGTCTTTATTTGTTTTAGCATTAAACCGTATCTTACACTTTCTACAAGACCATTTAGTTTGTTTCCTTAGTTTAACTAGTGAAGCTAAAAAGAATATTGTCATATGTCATATGAACTCCATTATGAACAATTGTATACAGTTAAGGGGCCACAGAGTCTAAGGGCCAAATAACACGTCTTCATCTTTAGGAGCAAGCAAGTGCCGGCCTGTCAGGTCAGCGCTAGCTTACTCCACATTCCCCGCTCGCTGTCTGTGCTATTAGACGTACTAACATCGAGCGGGAAGGAGTGTGTGTGTGTGTGTGGGGGGGGGGGGGGCACAGGGGTCTGCGGGAGGGGCTGCCCAGACGATCTTTATATCACCTTTCCTCCACTCCCACGCTGTCCAGGTCCTCTTCTCTCCCCTCTAGCCTGTGCCCGTCATCTCCTGCAGGCGGCGTGCGATGAAATGATGTCATCATGCGCGGCCCGCAGGAGACGGAAGACGTGCGCCGCTCTAGTGGGTAAGGAGCCGGCATAGACAGCATCCTCCTGGCAGCTATCACAGACACCGGAGGATGTGTGTGCCCCGGATCCTTCCCCTCCAGTGCGGCTCGTGTCGAGAGATCTCAGGGGCCGGATGCGGCCCGCGGGCCGGAGGTTCCCCACCCCTGTTCTAAGCCAACGTTCACCTCTCCCATCAATGGCTCATGGTGCTACACAGTTTAAATTTAGTTTATTCACAATAGTGTCATTTTTCGATTAAACATACACTGTCACCCCAGCAGCACGAGAACGCAACAAACACCAGTATCAGAAATTGGCAGGAAAGCCAATCATTATTTCTTTTTGCAACTCTAATAATTCGCCCCCCTTTTACCCCTGACGGCAGCAAGTCATGTGTGTGTAAACAGCCGATATATATATTGGGGACATTTATGAAGTCTGGTGTTTCTTTACGCCGGGCTTACAAATGTCCCCGCAGCTCCGGAGCTCAGGGGATTTATGTAGAGGCGCATTGCCTCTACATAAATCCCTATCGCACGAAGCCCATCCGTGTGAAAATTTTGAAATTTTCAGTATAATTTTTCCACAAGAAAAATGATAAATGCGGTGAACACAGAGGCAGCACTTCCTCTGTGTGCTGCCGCACCCCCTGTAACGCCCCCTCTCCGTCCCACTGGCGAAGGTGGCGCAGATGGGGCAGATGCAAAAAAAATATTCACAAAATACCATCTGCACCTAAAAAAAAGGCAATTACGCCTTTTCATACATGTCCCTCATACTCTTTATACCCACAATACCAGCTTACCACACATGACTCCTTTATTAGCCAAGAGCTTCCAATGGCTAAAGTAAGAAGTGCTCAAAATAATGGAACTTGACTTCGCACGTCTCTATGGTTTCCGCTTGCGGCAGCCGCTCACCTGTAGACTGACCAGTGCATTTTGGAGCGTCAGAACAATACTACCACAATTGCATGTAGATAATGGCATTATGTGTATGCTTCAACTTACACTAAGAGGCTATGTTCACACTACGTAAAAGTACGGCTGTTGTTGCCGGTGGCAACAACGGCCGTACTTTTACCGTGGTGGAACAATGCCTGTTGTTCTATGGGATCCCTGCCGGAGCGCACACACATCGTGTGCGCTCCGGCAGGGATCCCATACGTTGCCGCAAACAACTGATATGCCAGTTTTCTGCGCCCGGAATTCAGTGAATTCAGTGAATTCCGGCCGCAGAAAGACCTGTCAGTTCACACAGAACGGCCGGAACGTAAGAGACGGAACGGCCGGTCTCTTACGTAGTGTGAACATAGCCTAAATGCGGTGACATAATAATGAAGGGATACATTTAACAATAGTCATATGGATGTAGCAGCCGCCAACCAAATTGTTGAATCATTCCAACAGTACGCCTGGCCTGCTGAATGGCAGGTTGGCGAGAGTTACATCTGTAATAGCAGCTATAGGGCTGAGTGACTAAAATTGTTTTTCACCAATGGTAAATAGCCCACCTGGGCCAGAGGTGATAGAAGAGTTTTAGGCTTAGGTTTTTGCCAGGACCATGCAGGTAATTGGAAGAAAAGTTACAGTGAGAAAGAGAAATGGTAGTGATGAGCAAACAGTTTGGAAGTTTGGGTTCAGTACCAACCCATTTGTTTGTTATTTTGACTTCCGGTGTCTGGAGATGTTGGATGCTGCCCTAGGGAGTCCTGGAAAACATGGAAACAATCATAGGCCAAAGGCTGTATCCAAGGTTTTCTGGCAGCCCTAGGGCGGCATCCAACTTCACTGGGAGTGAAAATGCTGAGCAAAAGGTTTTGAAAAAACTCTGTCAGACCCAAGCTTCCGAACTGTTCGCTCCTCACTAATCTAAGGTTCTTTTCACTGCAGAGGTCTTTTAGAATATCCATTGGTCGTCTTGTCATATTTAAAGTGGTTTTCCAGGCTAAAACAACTAATGGTGTATTTCCATGATAGGCCATCAGTTGTTGGTTGGCAGGGTGCTGACACCCAACACTTTGACACTCAGCTGTGGTGCCTGCATTAAACACTTAATAGGATGGGAGGGAGTTGTTACCATTTAATGTGTAGGGGTGGCACCATGCTGTGACCCTATACAGTGAACAAAGCCATCTGCTACTGAATCAGTTCACTGGGTAGTGCAGGCAGCACCGCTAAAAATGTTGAAACAACTCGGCACATCATGTCTGGGTATACACCACAAAGGTGATGTGTGGACCCATGTGTGGACCCCGTGTTCCCTGCCCCCCGCCCGTGGACCCAGAAGTGTAGTGCATTATACATACCTGATTCTTGTTGACCCCTGTTCGCATTTCTTCTGACAGTGATGTAATCTTCGGGAGGCTGGCCGACCCGCTCCTGTCGTCCCTCATGCCCTCATGCTGTGGGGGCCATTCACATACATAACATACATTACAAAGTTGTATAACTTTGTAATGTGTGTTATTTTGTGAATAATTTCTTAGCGCCACACTACCCCTTTAAACTTAAAGGGGTATTACCATCTTAGCTTGTTATCCTGTATCCATGGGTTGGAGGATATCAAGTTGACTGGTGGTGTTCCGACCGGCATAAAGACTGTACTTGCCCGTAGCTTCATGGCATGGGTTTCCATGGCTAAGCAGCAGCATGCAAGCCTTATATCAAGCACGACATCGGGTGGAGTGTTATAAAGCCACCATCACTGTTACTGGATTTGTCACACAATGAAATCCAACCAATGCACCATTCCCAATTCCTTTGAGATATCTGGACTGTTATTGGAAGAGCGACTGGGCAGTGACCAGGCCAGTATTATTGGCTATAGGTAACAAATGAATGCCAGGTGAGTATAATTGCTAAATAAAATATAACAATAAATAAATCTAATTTTTATATACTGTACATCCCTCTGTTGAGTGTGGAAACCATCATCCAAGATGGCCAAGATTAAACACAGTAGTCAGGATAACAATAGCAATGTAGAAGGACTTGATCTAAGATGCATTGAAAGGATATAATATTAAAAAAAATGCATTGGCATCTGTCTCCGAGTTATTAATAAGAAATCCCTTTAAGCACTTGAACTGGAGCATAATTGTTGCACTCAAGATGTCATCTCAGTGCGACGGTGTTTGTCTTCCTGTGCTATTTACAATCCCTGTAATAACATTTCCGAAGACTGAAAGAAAATCTCCCATTTCATGAAAAATGTATTCGCATTGTTGACCAATAAAAAGAGCGATGACAGTGGAAATGGGAAGAAGAGTGTGACAGGGCTGAAGGGCAAAGCCAAGGAAATGCATTGCAAACATTCCATTCCTCGATATTGTCAAACAGATTATAGACATGTATATATTTTTCTAGACAGAAGGCAAAATCTGAGCAAACAAAATCAAATTAATTCAACACTACTTTGTATCAGTGAAAGGCATCGCAAATATGCTCGCTGCAACATCCGTGTCTCAAGCCATTTCTAAAGGACAACACAGTTATAGTCAAGGTGATCTGAGGGTTATATTGCAGAAATATCACCATCTCTTCTTCCATTCTTTCTTCCCTTTTCCTCCTTCCTCCCTCCCTCTTTAAGCTCCTCTGGCCCTTAGTATAGTAGTTAGGGAGTCCTCTGTGCCCCATATAATATAAAGGCCCGCGTGTAGCTCCATATAGCAGTAAGGCCCCATTTGTTCCCCATAGTATATATACCACCTATAGTATATCGGCCCCCTCTGTGGCTCCATATACCATGAAGACACATATGTGTCCCCATATAGTACACAGAAGCCCTCTGTACCCTCATTTTGCTCCATCAATTAATTAATTAATTAATTAATTCCTTCCTTCCTCCTCTCCCTCCAGCCTTGCTTCCTTCCTTGTCTACCTCTCTCCCTCCCTCCATCCATCCATCCTTCCCTGTCTACATCCCTTCCTTCAGCCTTCCTTCCTATCCTCCCTCTCTACCTCCCTTCCTCCAGCTCTCCTTAATTTCTTCCCTCTCTACCTCCCTCCTGCCTCTAGCCTTCCTTCCTTTCCTTCCTCCCTCCTTCCTTCCCTCCAGCCTTCTTTCCTTGAGTCCTTCCTTCTCTACCCCCTTCTCTCAGGCCTTCCTTCCCTGTCTACCTCCCTTCCTCCAGTCTTCCTTCCCTCTCTACCTCCTTCTTTCCTTTCCTCTTTAACTCCCTCCCTCCCTCCTTCCTTTCTTCCCTGTTTATCTCTCTCTCCAGCCTTCCTTGTCTACCTTTCTCCCTTCCTCCAGCCTTCCTTCCTATCCTTCCTCTCTACCTCCCTTCCTCCAGCCATCCTTAATTCCCCCCTCTCTACCTCCCTCCTTTTAGCCTTCCTTTCTTCCTTTCCTCTCTCTCCCTCCATCCCTCCTACCTTCCTTGATTGCTTCCTTCCTTCATTCATTGTCCACCTCTCTTTCCTCCAGCCTTCCTTCCTTCCCTCAATTCCTTCCTTCCTTCCCCGTTTTCTCCCTCCCTCCAGTCTTCCTTCCTTCCTTGTCTACCTCTCACCCTCCATCCAGCCTTACTTCTTTCTTTCCTTCCTTCCCTCCCTCCAGCCTTCTTTCCTTCCCTCTCTACGTCCCTTCCTCCAGCTCTCCTTAATTCCTTCCCTCCCTACCTCTCTCCCTTCTTTCTCCATTACCTTCTTTCTCTCCTTACCTCTATTTCATTCCTCCACCCCCTTCTTCCTTTTCAGAAGCTTCTGTTTTTCCCACTTTCCATTGCTCCCCCCCCCCCCCACCATTAAATTCTAGATATATGTTTTGCATTGTTGGGCTTCTATAAGAGGAATATGTAATCTTATGCTTTGTGTAATCAGATGGCCGTCCTGTATTTACAGGAGATTGCCGCTGCTGGACGGATTTGATGCTACGATAAGCTGCTATTTTCAATTTGAGCAGGAACTTTTGATTCATATGGAAAGAAGCTGATACTGTAGGTCAATAATGGAAATCACAGGGTGGATGTAAGGATGTACTGGAGAGCAGAATAGAGGATATTAAAAGATAAGGGTTGTGGGCAGATGCAGGGAAGGTGCAAGAGGGTTTCAGGTGATGTCTAATTGGGAGAAAATGGGAATATTTTATTTAGAGGAATAAGGCCTATACATTTACATATAAACTAATACAGAAATCCTAGAAGCAAAAAGAAATAAATTTGTACATACATTATAACCAGATAAATCATTACGGCTGTGCTTTCAAATTGCACAGGAGACAGGATATCAGATTCCCCATTAGAAGCCAGAACTGCACCATATGGTGGGACAACCAACCTATTGGCTGCCACCGCATTGCCAACCTTCTGCCATGCTTTTCTCTACTGTGATTTCACTGTCATGCCGGACCAGAAACACAGGGCACAGACACAGCTCCTCAGAGGTGCAAACACGGGGACAGAGACGCAGCTCCTCCGGGATGGAAACACAGGGGCAGAGACACAGCTTCTCAGGGGAGGAAACAGAGGCAGAGACATACTGTAGCTTCTCAGAGGCGCTAACACAGGGACAAAGATGCAGCTCCTCAGGGGTGGAAACACAGGGGCAGAGACACAGTACTTCAGGGGCAGAAACACAGGGACAGAGATGCAGCTCCTCAGGGGCGGAAACACGGGCAGAGACACAGCTCCTCAGGGAAGGAAACACAGGGGCACAGACGCAGCTCCTCAGAGGCACAAACAAGGGGACAGAGACGCAGCTCCTCCGGGGTGGAAACACAGGGGCAGAGAAACAGCTCCTCAGGGAGGAAACACAGAGGCAGAGACGCAGCTCCTCAGGGGGGGAAACACAGGGGCAGAGACACAGCTCCTCAGGGAGGAAACAGAGGCAGAGACGCAGCTCCTCAGGGAGGAAACACAGAGGCAGAGACGCAGCTCCTCAGGGGAGGAAACACAGGGGCAAAGACGCAGCCCCTCAGGGAGGAAACACAGAGGCAGAGACGCAGCTCCTCAGGGGAGGAAACACAGAGGCAGAGACACAGCTTGTCAGGGAGGAAACACAAGGATCAGAGACGCAGCTCCTCAGAGGCGGAAACACAGGGACAGAGACACAGCTCCTTATGGCGGAAACACATGGACAGAGACGCAGATCCTTGGGGGAGGAAACACAGAGGCAGAGACACAGCTCCTCAGGAGACGAAACACAGGGGCAGAGACGCAGTCCCCCAGGGGAGGAAACACATAGGCCGAGACACAGCTCCTCAGAGGCTAAAAACAGGGACAGAGGCGCAGCTTCTCAGGGGAGGAAACACAGAGGCAGAGACAAAGCTCTTCAGAGGCGGAAACACAGGGACAGAGATGCAGCTCCTCAGAGGTGGAAACACAGGGGCAGAGACGCAGCTCTTCAGGACGAAAAAACTGTGGCAAAGATGCAGCGTTTCAGGGTGGAAACACAGGGATCAAGGACACAGCTCCTCAGGAGGGAAACACATTGGCAGAGACGCAGCGTCTCAGGGCGGAAACACAGGGACAGAGACGCAGCTCCTGAGGGTGGAAACACAGGGACAGAGACTAGGGCGGGGACAAAGGGTAAGCTAAGGTAGACAATGTCCTAGGGTGCCATCTCCTGCTGAATAACAAGGGGCGCAATGTATGCTTAGGTAAAAATACACCCCCCTCCTGCTCTCCTCCTCTCTTCTACTTGGCTTCGGAGCTGAAGATAAGCTTCTGACCAATGTCACATGATGTCCGGAGCCAATCAGGAGAGGGGAGAAGTGCAGAGACAACCCCTGCCCCCCTCCCTACAGAGACAGATGAGGAGTCTGGACCTCCGCTCAGAGACAGTGTCATTCTCCACTGCCACTGCTTTGTGGGTGAGTATATGCATGTATCTATGTGCATGTGTGCTAATGGAGTGTGTGTGTGTGTGTCTGGGTTTGTTAGTAGAATGAGTGTGCTAACGGAGTGTGTGTGTGTGTGTGTGTGTGTTAGTGCCCATGTGTGGCTGAGGTAATACTACAGCTCCAAAGCTGTGTAAAAAGTTTGGGGACCCCTGCTATACACTATGTGGGGCCAGCCAGGAAGCGAACATTTGCTATCTCTGCCTAGGGCACCAAAACTCCTTGTCCCGGCCCTGGCAGAGATGCAACGTTTCAAGGCGGAAACACAGGGGCAGAGACGCAGCTCCTCAGGGCGGAAACACATGAAAGTAGATGCAGCTTTCTACTGGTGTTCAGTGGGCTGTTCTGGCACCAGATTAACCCTTTTTTTTTTTGTGTGTGGGGGGGGGATGAGGTTATCCCATCAAATAGCATGTCCAGATGCTCGAAACAAATTTTTCACCAATAGAAAGCAATGGGACATTAAAAATCACTTATTTGTCGCAAAAATACATTCGTTTAAGACACATTTTATTGCTGCATTAGAGCCCCAATACTCACACTAGTGGAGCTGTCAGAGTTTCGCTGTCTTAGTGCTGTTCGTTTATGGTTCCTATCAAACAAACCCAAATTTTATGCCAAAATTCTACAAACCTGGCCTTTTGTAAAGTTTGCTCCTTTGTAGTTATAATAAACCAGGAGTTTTGGAATATATATTTCTATTGTGAGACAATGGATGATTGTAGTACCCCTCCCCCCCCCCCCCTTCACACACACACCATCTCCAGTCTGTTCTGTGTAACCATTTCCCAGACATCTTCTTTGTGATACAATTACCATCTGACCATATGCAATGTAAGTGGCCCAAACATCCTTTGACTGTCTTCATTATGAGAGGAAGTCTGTTATGTGATGACGTCTGGTAATAGGCATGGATATAGATTTGATTACATTTTTACGTTTCTCTTGTAATGATCTCCTCTGTTTAATCATTAGAACCAGTATCTGTAATCATTACTTAGGCCCTCATTCATTGTCTCTGATTTTTCTGATCATCGTTATTTAAAATGCTGTTCCATAGCACTGATCAGTGAGATCAGTCCCACCTGCCCGGAGCAGTTTGTGTTCACCAAACATTCACGAACAAATAACAAACGTACAGTAGAAGCGTACGTTTTGGTCTACGCACATGCATACAGATTATCAGGTGCAAAGTGTAAATTACGCAGTTCCTTACATGCCCAAGTTCATAAAAAAATTAACGTTATAACCATTCCGATCATCAAATTGTTTGTGATTGGCGAACACAGACAACTAGCGGCATGTTCATACGAACATACGAACATTTACGAACATGTTCGCTCATCACTAAATAGGACCCTAAGAGGCCATTGTGAAAACAAACTGTGTTGTACCAATTGCTCCGTTCAGTCTCGGAGACATAGAGTGACTTTGTTTTGACTTGGCTTTTATACCATTATAGCCACCGAATGGACCATGGTGATTAAGAATTTCCAGGTCTTAGCGACACTGGCTACTTCCTCTATCTACATAACCTTACAGCTTGTCCTGTTGCAATGTCAATGTTAAGGAATGTATTTCATTATTCATTGCTCAACGAAGGTTTTTACGACCAAGGGATCATATATGTCACCTTCCATGTACATAAAAGATGAACCTAGATGGATCAAAACTGTTCAACTATCCATTGTGATGAGTTTGGACCAGTCCAGGGGCTTATAATGTAAACATTATAGACATTGTATGTTCTCTATACTGCTCTTAAAGTGGTTCTCTTGTATATTCTAGCTTATGTTGCACAACATTGACTCGGATGGGTGTGGACAGCATCATGTTAAAGGGGTATTCTGCTCAAACATAACTTTTGATATGTTGCTGCCCATGGTGAGACTAACAATTCCTTCTATACTTGTTATTATCTGTTCAGTCTCCTTCCCCCAGTGCTGAGATGCTGCTTTCTGCTGAAAACACAAAAATCTGTGTGTGAGCTTTTCTCGCTGTCTCCCCCTCCTCCCTTCTGAGACAGCTGATGTAAAGAAGACCCTGGCAGACTTTATCTGCAATATTGTAGCTTCTTTGTAATGCTGGAAAGGTTAATCACAGTGAGTTCATCAGCAACTTGACCTCAGATTATCCCTCCCAGCATTACAAAGAAGCTACAATGTTGCAGCAACAACCAACCAGGGACTTGTTTACATCAGCCGCCTCAGAAGGGAGGGGGAGGAGAGGGAGACAGAGAGAAAGGCTCACACACAGATTTTTGTGTCTTCAGCGAAAGCAGCAGCTCAGAACTGGTGGGAAGGAGACCACATTTTTTATTTAATTATATATATATATCTGTTTATTTTGGGTGTGGGAGGAAACCAGAGTTCTCGAAGGAAACCCTGACAAATACGGAGAGAACATACAAACTCTTGGCAGATGTTGCCCTTGTTGGGATTTGAACCCAGGATTCCAGCACTGCAAGCAATAGTGATACTAACAAGTATGGAAGTAATTGTTAGTATCACCATAGGCAGCAACATATCCAAAGTTATGTTTAATTGGAATACCCCTTTAAGAGTAAACAAGGAAATATAAGGAAACAGAAGTGATTTAAAGTACAAGTGCCAGAAGGCAGAATCAATCAATTTCTAACAGGTAACATTTATGATAATTTATAAATGGGGCTCACTATGACCATGTCGTAGTCCATTAACGTCCTCCTGTCCATTAACGTCCTCCTGTCCAGCCCAGTAATTTTTTTTACATTCTACAGATCTTTGGGCTATGGATATTTCATACTATCGTCTGTTCTCTAACGCCGCAATGCTTCAAAATTAGGAGCTACGTGAAACACGGCAAAAAAGAAAATGAGATCATCACATCTCACGTCTCCGCAAGGGCGAACGAGAGATTTTGCATCTCTGTTGGACTGTTCTCCAAGGAGAGGTCAAGAAGAAGAACGATAATGGATGATCTGGCTTAATACTTGGAATTTGTCCTATTATGTCTACTCCGTTGGCAGCTGAGCCAAGATCAGAGATGTCATGCCAACCACTCATATGCTTGTGTGGCTTATGAAATTACAGTCACTTGACTCCTTGTTAAGACAGCTTTCTTCCCTTAAATATAGGTCACATTTACCCGAACATGTGCTCTTCCTTCTCAGCATGGTAAAAGCTTCCACAATCTTAACCTGCTGATAATAAAATAACCATGTCAATCAGTAATTTTCTGTATTTTTCTCCAAGTCTTCATAAGATCTGTTATATTCTCGGCCGGAGGTATTAGAGAGCCTATTAGAGAGCCATTAAAGTCAAGATGAAAGTTTAGTGGTGAATATAACTTTTTCATTATCCGTGTAGTGTCTGATATAGTTGCTATTGGATCGTATATATTTTGTTAGTTACATAGATGGGGCAGAGGAGAATTTGATAGAACTTTCCAGTAGCACGTGGCTTTTGTAGGAAGTTATGTGTGCGGTTTGGTAGGTATATAAGGGGTGTGGAGGTCGTCCACACACAGATCACTTGATGATAGAGGTGTAAAAAGGAAGAATTATTGGCTTTTGGACCCAGGGTGGCTGTATTTTTGATACTGTGCAGTGAGAACTAATCTCTGCTGTTGTATGAGGAGTGGCCAAATGGCGCCATTGTGAAAAAATTGTGAAGAAACTGAGGAGTACCACCTGTCATTGATTTAAGAGGTGAACGTCAGCTATAATGGTGCACAAGGGCAGGCCAACATACTACATTATGCAGCTCACCTTAAAAATGATCCAGGGAGCTACCTGGCAGCCATCTTGGTTCATCTGTTTTAACACCATTTAAAGATATGCTTTAAACCATCCCCATATTAGGGAGATCTTGAACGATTGTGAACAGTGCCTTATGTACAGTATACTGCACACTGGTGCCTTATGTATACACTCGTGCCTTTTCTTTACCCCAGTACCTTATCTATACAGTGGTGCCTTTTCTATACACTGGGGCCTTTTCTATACACTGGTGCCTTATCTATACACTGGTGCTTTATTTATACACCAGTTCCTTATCTCTACACCAGTGCCTTATCTCTACATCAGTGCCTTATCTCTACACCAGTGCCTTATCTATACATCGGTGCCTTATCTATACACCAGTGCCTTATCTCTACACCAGTGCTTTATCTATACATCGGTGCCTTATCTATACACCAGTGCCTTATCTCTACACCAGTGCCTTATCTATACATCGGTACCTTACCTATACATTGGTGCCTTATCTATACACTGGTGCTTTATTTATACACCAGTTCCTTATCTCTACACCAGTGCCTTATCTATACATCGGTGCCTTATCTATACACCAGTGCCTTATCTCTACACCAGTGCCTTATCTATACATCGGTGCCTTATCTATACACCAGTGCCTTATCTCTACACCAGTGCTTTATCTATACATCGGTGCCTTATCTATACACCAGTGCCTTATCTCTACACCAGTGCCTTATCTATACATCGGTACCTTACCTATACATTGGTGCCTTTTCTATAAAATGGTGCCTTATATATAAACCCACGCTTTAGCTATATACTGGTGCCTTTTCTATACACTGGTGCCTTAGCTATACCCTAGTGCCTTTTCTATACACTGGTGCCTTATTTATCCACCAGTGCCTTATCTATACACTGGTGCCTTATCTATACATCAAGGCCTTATCTATACACTGATACCTTATCTATAAACTGGTGCCTTATCTATACACCAAGGCCTTATCTATAAACTGGTGCCTTATCTGTACACCAAGGCCTTATTTATACACCAGTGCCTTATCTGTACACTGGTGCCTTATCTATACACCAAGGACTTATCTATACACTGGTGCCTTATCTATACACCAAGGCCTTATCTATACACTGATACCTTATCTAAAAACTGGTGCCTTATCTATACACCAAGGCCTTATTTATACACCAGTGCCTTATCTTTACACCAGTGCCTTATCTATACACCAGTGCCTTTTCTATACACGGGCATCATCTTTTACTTTACTCCTGTCTGTGATGGGGACACTGCTAAAAAAAATTATCTGTACAGAACAAGAAGCCTAGACTCACTACGGCCGTAGCTGCGACACACTAATGTCTGTCTTTCCCTCCCTGCACCTGTACCTTTGATGCTTCAATAAAGTCTGAAGATCAGCAAGTTGGTGATATGCAACGCCTGCTGACAGTGCCAAACATCCAAACAAATCACGGAATATGCACAATGACTATGAGTGCTCAGTAACCATGTAGAGCACACTATGACATAACTCAAGAACAAAAAGTACACATGAAAACCAAATTGACACACCAAATAATCAATGTTTATTAACACATATACTGTAGACACACAGTCCCAATTCCTATAAAAACAATTAAAAACTCCCCATATGGGAGGGATGTAATATCACTGATGGGAAAATATGGGGTGACCAGGAACAATGTACATGATACCACAAGCGTTACATTCACCTGGATTTCCACTGGGGTGCAGCATCTCTGTGATTGCAATAGAGTTCTGCAGTTTGATGTCTCAATGAGAGAGAAGTGCTGGGTCTTCTCTGGAGTGCAATCCAGCTTAGTTTTAGGCCTAGTGGTCAGAATAAAAATTGCAAGACTTTAAATTTTTTTTAATATAGATAGTAAAATGGAAAATAAAGAATAAAAAAAAACTTTAAAAATATGTTTACCATAAAAAAATTCTACTATTATGCATTGCTACATGCCTCCCCCAATTTGATGCTAAGGGATGCAGCTCATGTCAGGGGATCAGGTTGTGGAGACAACTGTCCCATGTCTGTAGAGTCCCATGCATGAGCCTTGATAATTAGGTTAGGACTTTGTGCATGGAACTCACTGGACTTGGGGCAGTTGTCTAAGAAACCGGACCTTAGTCTCCTTATGCCAATCTGTGGAATACATGTGGCAACAAATAATGGCAGTAACTAGTGATAAGCAAATTTGTAGATATAGCCTATGGTCATATCCATGTTTTCGAGGACTCTCTAGGGTGGCAGCCAACTTCTTTAGCCACCAGGAGTCCAATGGGTTCAGATAAACTCAAACCGTTCTGCAAGTTAACCAGCAGTGACCCTTTAAATAGTACAGTACTGAAGGCCATTTTCTGATACCCTTTCCAATATGATGATCTTTAGGGATTAAGGGGGATGTGGTACATTCTGAAATCCTTGTCTTAGGCACCAGACAAGCTTCTCTTCTCCCTGGATCTAGTCATAGATCTCTGTTTTACGAGACATGAAGTCAAATGACATGTAGATATAACAACTACTACCTCCCAATGGCATAGATCAGGGATGGAGAACCTTTGGTCCTCCAACTATTGCAAAACTACAATTCCCATCATGCCCGGACAGTTAAAGTGAAGCTTTGGTTGTCCATGCATGATGGGAAGTGTAGTTTTGCAACAGCTGGAGGGCCAAAGGTTCTGCTTCTCTGGCATAGATGTTTTTTTTTTTTTGTGAAAAGTAAGTGAGCTATGGCTGTGATGAACACTGTTATGATGTGGAAATACCAATGGAAAGAGCGGCAGAAGGACATTATTTTCAGTGCGGAGCTTAGGAAAGGGAAGAAACACTTCAGCGACTGAGGGATATGTTCATTTTGTTCGTCTGTGTACTTTCCATTTTCATCTAATTGAGTAAACACACGCCAAGCAGAGCAGAACCGCTCATTTGCCTGAACTGGTAAATATTTCACAGAACCATCCGATGGAGAACAGAATAATATTCCGGGTTCTACATGAACGGCCAATGTAAACGGAGAGATATTTCCAAGTCAATGTTCTCTGTTTCCAGTATTACGTTTAGGTGATTGTGTTTAGTTAATAGACGTGTAGATGCCAGGACTCGGGATTAGGTGCATTGATGGAAAGGCTAACCACAACTCTAACCCTCGGGAACATGGATCCAAGGATTAAAATACTAGAATAGCGCAGTCAATCTCCAGACTTTGCTGATGGAAATAATAAAATCCTTTTATTTAAATGCCCATTACTTTATTTGGTTGCCTGATAATGTCTTCCGGCCACTAATGTGACTCTACTAAGCTATAGAGTTTCTAACAATTCCATTGAGTGACTTATAGCCTCTCAATCACTTATTTCCGTAAAGAAACATTGGGGCAGACTGAGGTGTTTAATTTCCCATTTTGCTAATTTACCTACAGTATAAGGGATAACTGGAATCATAGGGGGTCGATAATTGGTGCCCCCCCCCTATGATCTTGAGAATGGGGGTCCAATTTTCCAGATATAATAGAGGTGTGGGTCACATTTGCACCACTGCTCCATTCATTGAGTAAGGAGTCGAGGAAATAATCCAATGCTAAGCCTGCAACTCCCAGTGAGAATGAATGGAGTTGTGGCATGCATGCGTCACTCACTGCTCCAATTCTAAAGGAAGACTTGAGTTCTTATTGTCTAGATAATCAGAGGATGTGGAGGGGGGGGGGGGGGCAATGGTCTGACTTCAGATACCCAGTGGATAGGGAATAACTTTACAAGGGGTATTCCATCCTGGTTAATACCTAATATGTCCAAAATATGCCTCCTGGCACAAACGCCTGGTCAGAATTTGCCAGCATACAGTACCTTTTATTTTGCTCTGTAGAATAGCATAGCAGACTAATAGACTGCTCTATTCAGTAAACTGGATAAAGTTTATCACATTAGTGGCTGGCTAATGGAAACGAGACATAGTATGCCGATATCATTGCACCTTCCATTTGACAAGAAGACATGAAGAGTGGTAACAAGAAGCTGAAAAAGGAATGAATGGGTAACAGGAAAAGACAAAGAAAGGAATGAAGTGGTAACAGGAAGATGAAGAAAGGAATTAAGAGGAAACAGGAAGATAAAAAAAGGAATGAAGTGCTAACGGGAAGATGAAAAAAGGAATGAATGGGTAACAGGAAAAGATAAAACAAAAAGGAATGAATGGGTAACAGGGAGATGAAAAAAAGCAATGAATGGGTAAAAGGATAAGACAAAGAAATAAATGAAGTGGTAACAGGAAGATGAAGAAAGGAATGGAGTGCTAACGGGAAGATGAAAAAAGGAATGAATGGATAAAAGGAAAATATAAAACAAAAAGGAATGAATGGGTAAAAGGAAGATGGAAAAAAGAAATAATGGGTAACAGGAAAAGATAAAACAAAAAGGGAAGAATAGGTAACAGGAAGATGAAAAAGGGAATGGAGTGCTAACAGGAAGGTGAAAAAAGGAATGAATGCATAAAAGGAAAAGATAAAATAAAAAGGAATGAATGGGTAACAGGAAAAGACAAAGAAAGGAATGAAGTGGTAATAGGAAGATGAAGATAGGAATGAAGTCATAACAGGAAGATAAAAAAGGAATGAATGGGTAACAGAAAAAGGTAAAACAAAAAAGGATGAAGAGGTAACAGCAGGATGAAAAAAAATGGAATGTAGTGCAAACAGGAAGGTGAAGAAAGGAATGAATGGGTAACAGAAAAAGAGAAAGAAAGAAAAGAAGTGCTAACAGAAAGACGAAGAAAGAAATTAAATGATAAGGAAGGTGAAGATAGGAATGAAATGGTAACAGGAAGATGAAGAAAAGAATGAGAAGGTTACAGGAGGATGAAAAAAAGAAAAAAGTGACAAGGTAAAAGAAACAAATGAAGTTTTATCAGAAAAAGATGTAAAAATGAGTGGAGTAGTAGCAGGGAAGGGAGTGGAAACAGGAAAAGATACAGAGGGAGGGAAAACCACAGGAGAGCGAAAGACAAAGGAAAAGCAGAGTCATGGATGGAGGAAGCAACAGGAAAGAAAATGAGCGAAGAAGACAATGGCAGGAAGTAAAAGTACTGAATGTTGTACAAGAAAGAAATGAGAGCAGAAAGGAATGGAAAAGAGAGGCAAGAGAAGTGGCGGGAAAAGAAGAAAGTGTGAAAAGATGAAGTCATATGAAAGTTATGGAACGGCGTCCGCCATGATGGCTTCAGGGGGAGTCTGTGGTTTAGTATTTTTGCTTTATTAGGATAAGATGTCATTTTTTGTAAAAAACGCCAAATAAATAGCGGATGAGCTGCAAGTTTATTGAACTGAGTGTATATAAAGTTCACACGACTACATTCAACCCTGTGGGAAAAGATTTCTCCGGCTGAAATCGAAGTTCTTGTGCCATCTGCTTAACAAAAAAAAAAAAAAACCCTGAGTGACTCTATTTGTTATATTTAGTCGTTTTTGCCAACATCTGAATAAAACCAATGATCCACATCAATAATAATGCCAAGTGATGTCTCCAGTGACTGTAAGATTTTACATGTTATAACTATCTGTCGAGGAACAAAAAAGGACAAACGCATCTGACATTTATCACTGATTCTCTGCTTAAAATGACAATAACCTTTTCCAGGCAGCAGGAAACTCATCTCCTCCCCCCATCATTTCCTTACCACAATATCGAAGAGCCCCAAGTAATTAAAAAAGAAAGGGTAAATCTGCATAGATTACTCTCTAAATATTAGTATTTTAGGTTGTTTCACTTTTTTTTTGTTTGTTTGTTTGTTTCTTTTCCCTTTTTTATTTGATGAGTTGGGAATTTTATACCAATATTTTAGAGTTCTAATGACTGTATTCTAAAGATTAGAGATGAATTGAAGCGGCTGAAAATTCGTTTTGCGAGCTTCGTGAATTTTTGGTCAAACTCGTTAAGATTTGCAAATCGCATTTCATTAAAACAGCTAAACTGGGACTGTAACAGAAGGACAAATTTGTTAAAGCATTTAAAAAAAAAAAAGTCAATCATCCAGTTTTCGCCATTCCTCTCCTCTCTGTTCCTATATCCCTCTGTTAGTCTCTCCCTGCTCTGCTGCCATCCTGCTCTCTCCTTCACACACAGCCGACTGGCCACCTCCGTTACCGAACCTCCTCATAAAGGGGGGTGCAGTTAGACATTTGTTCCATAGCCCGGAAAACCGTTAAAGTACCCTGGGGGGGGGGGGGGGTTGTTATGAGCACTGGGCACCTTTAGAATCACTGCCCCGCCCCCATATCTGGGAGCTTTGGGGACAGGGCAGTGCTTCTAACAGGTGCCCCAGTGCTCCTAGCGGTCTTGCTGTACCGTAGAGCAAATGACTTACTGCACCAGAACGTCTATAACATCTATTTTTCCTTATTTTTGAGTTAAAGGGGCATTCACACGTTCCATGTGTGATCTGTAAATACGGACAATGTGCTACGGAACAGACTTTGGCGTTTGAGGCATCATCATTCAAAATGATGCCGGGAGCCCCGAAACTGTTTCAATGTTTGTGCTACTGTCCTCACATGCTGTTTCAGTACAGTATCTAGAAATTAAGGCTATGCCCACACACTGTCAAAATGCCAGCTGTTTTTATTGGACGGCTGTCATTTTACTGCTAATAAGAGCTGTTATTATGATACAACATCCATTATTCATATAATAACAGTGCTGTTATAAAATAACGCCCACTATTTCCTCAATATATGTCAATATGTCCAAAATAAAGAAATGAAGGGGCACTCACCAATCTTGTGCATGGATCCTTGTTTAAAGTATATTCAGCTTAAAGTTCATAGCTGTAGCTATGTATGTAGGTGTTTGGCATCCTCGCTGTCTGCTACAGCTATGAATTTTAAGCTGAATTCACTTTGAATAAAGATCCACACACAAAAATGGTGAGTGCCCCTGCATTTCTTTATTTTGGACACTGATAGCATCTCGCTTATAGTCGCAAGAGAGCACCACCAGGAGCGTATTTGATTTCAAAAGGTATCGATCCTCCTGATCAAGTATCCTGAAGAGAGTAATAGTGACGGCTACAATATCTTATACCTCCTTTAAACTCGTTTCCCCCCCTTTAATTCTACCACTTATTCTACAGTTTTTTGGCTCGGTCTTCAGTAACTTACAATAGGCAGAAGTTTCAGTCATTTGTCTTCAAAGTAGAAATTTTAGCCTGACTTAGCGAAGGGTCTTTTACTCACCTCCCAAACGCCAACAACAAAGCCTCTCCGTCCATTCTTCTCTTGTCCTTCCTCTTCATTCTTCCGCGTTCACATCTGAAAGCGCCGCAGACAATAGCCTACCTGGACAATTCTTGTATTCTTCTATTTATAGGCTCATCATTGCTGGTCTTTCCGAGCTCTTTCATCCTTTGTTGTATCACATGTCAGGCTGTGTCGTGGTTTTTGACCACACCATTGTGTCGTTGATAATTGATCCAAGTAGGCCAAAGCTTTTATGACTTCAGCATTCACTGTAAAGTTACATTTTCAGCTCCTATAACTTTTTGAGTATTTACATACACTGCTCACAAAAAGTTAGGGGTATTTGGCTTGTGGATGAAATTTATAGAAAACAGGAAAGGTTCTGGCTCCAGTGATATTAAGTAGAAGCAGCAATAGTGATTTCCTAATCCCAAACTATTGAAACAGAAGCCTCCCCCAGTGGTGGGTGTACACCCCCCCACCAAAAAAAATAAAATAAAAAATGTCAATATCTCAATAAAGCTAGGTTCACACTAAGTTTTTTCATCCCACTCCTCCTAAGGGTAGCTTCATACAGCCGACTCGCAGCATTAATAACGCTGCGAGTCGGCTAGGTCCTGGCAGATCACTTTCACTACATACACGCAGCGATCTGAACGACCGCTGCGTGTATGTAATTCTGCCGGTCGCTTAACTTCTTCAGCTGCCGCCCGGCTCCCGCTCTGTATACATTACCTGTCCTCGCTGCACAGATCCTGGCGTACTGCTCTCCCGCCCGTCCAATCAGTGGCTGTGGCAGGGCAACACAATGATTGGCCAGGCGGGAGAGCAGTATGCCGGGACCCCGTGCAGCGAGGACAGGTAATGTATACAGAGCGGGAGGCGGGCGGCAACAGAAGGGGTTAAGCGGCCGGCAGAATTACATACACGCAGCTGTTGTTCAGACCGCTGCGTGTCTGTACTGAAAGTGATCTGCCAGGACCTAGCCGACTCGCAGCGTTATTAACGCTGCGAGTCGGCACGTATGAAGCTACCCTTAGGAGGAGTGGGATGACGTGTCTCAGCAGACAATGAGGGGAATTGTGAACAGCAGGAGACATTATTGTCAAGCTGTAATTGATGCGAGTCGGTACGTGTGAAGCTACCCTAAAGGGGCGACCCACAGGTCATTGAGGTTCTGGGGTACAGTTACCAGCCTCTACACGAATACTCAGCTGATCCCTTAGGCCTCATTCACATATTCAGTAGTTTTTCAAGACCGTATATATTATGTCCGCAATCGTCATCCACCATCCTAAAAAGAAAAAGAAAATTATCTGCAGTGCATTCATAAATAATCCTATTTATTACTATTATTATTGGGAAGGTGATAGCTTCAGTAAAATAATGTGATCCATATTATATTGCGGACATTACATGCATTTCCTCCATAAAAAATATGGACCCACAAAAATTATAAATGCCCCCTCTGATATTGACTATGGGAAAATCTGTGCCGCAATTACAACCTGTACTGGGATATGTCCTATTTTTTGCGTCTGGGATTACGGATACGTAAAAGTTTGGATATTATGAATAACCAAATAGAAATCAATAGGTCCTAAATTTGTCCGTAACTGTGAAGAAGGTCTTAGGTTTTCTATGGGATTCAGGTCTGGTGAAGGTAAAAACCCTCCATGTGAGATCCCTGTACTCACTGTATATACTGACAGGAGCTCCCTGTGTACTCACTGTATATACTGACAGCAGCTTCCTGTGTACTCATTGTATATACTGACAGCAGCTCCCTGTGTACCCACTGTATATACTGACAGCAGCTCCCTGTGTACTCACTGTATATACTGACAGCAGCTCCCTTTACTCACTGTATACAGTATATTGACAACAGCTCCCTGTACTCACTGTATATACTGACAGCAGCTCCCTGTACTCACTGTATATACTGACAGCAGCTCCCTGTACTCACTGTATATACTGACAACAGCTCCCTGTACTCACTGTATATACTGAGAGCATCTCCCTGTGTACTCACTGTATATACTGACAACAGCTCCCTGTACTCACTGTATATACTGACAGCAGCTACCTGTGTACTCACTGTATATACTGACAGCGGCTCCCTGTACTCACTGTATATACTGACAGCATCTCCCTGTGTACTCACTGTATATACTGACAGCAGCTCCCTGTGTACTCACTGTACATACTGACAGCGGCTCCCTGTACTCACTGTATATACTGACAGCGGCTCCCTGTGAACTCACTGTATATACTGACAACAGCTCCCTGTACTCACTGTATACACTGACAGCAGCTCCCTGTGTACTCACTGGATATACTGACAGCAGCTCCCTGTACTCACTGTATATACTGACAGCAGCTCCCTGTGTACTCACTGTATATACTGACAGCAGCTCCCTGTACTCACTGTATATACTGACAGCAGCTACCTGTGTACTCACTGTATATACTGACAGCGGCTCCCTGTACTCACTGTATATACTGACAGCAGCTCCCTGTGTACTCACTGTATATACTGACAGCAGCTCCCTGTACTCCCTGTATATACTGGCAGCAGCTCCCTGTGTACTCACTGTATATACTGACAGCATCTCCCTGTGTACTCACTGTATATACTGACAGCAGCTCCCTGTGTACTCACTGTACATACTGACAGCGGCTCCCTGTACTCACTGTATATACTGACAGCAGTTCCCTGTGTACTCACTTTATATACTGACAGCAGCTCCCTGTACTCACTGTATATACTGACAGCAGCTCCCTGTGTACTCACTGTATATACTGACAGCAGCTCCCTGTACTCACTGTATATACTGACAGCAGCTCCCTGTGTACTCACTGTATATACTGACAGCAGCTCCCTGTGTACTCACTTTATATACTGACAGCAGCTCCCTGTACTCACTGTATATACTGACAGCAGCTCCCTGTGTACTCACTGTATATACTGACAGCTGCTCCCTGTGTACTCACTGTATATACTGACAGCAGCTCCCTGTACTCACTGTATATACTGACAGCAGCTACCTGTGTACTCACTGTATATACTGACAGCGGCTCCCTGTACTCACTGTATATACTGACAGCATCTCCCTGTGTACTCACTGTATATACTGACAGCAGCTCCCTGTGTACTCACTGTACATACTGACAGCGGCTCCCTGTACTCACTGTACATACTGACAGCAGCTCCCTGTGTACTCACTGTATATACTGACAACAGCTCCCTGTACTCACTGTATACACTGACAGCAGCTCCCTGTGTACTCACTGGATATACTGACAGCAGCTCCCTGTACTCACTGTATATACTGACAGCAGCTCCCTGTGTACTCACTGTATATACTGACAGCATCTCCCTGTACTCACTGTATATACTGACAGCAGCTACCTGTGTACTCACTGTATATACTGACAGCGGCTCCCTGTACTCACTGTATATACTGACAGCAGCTCCCTGTGTACTCACTGTATATACTGACAGCAGCTCCCTGTACTCCCTGTATATACTGGCAGCAGCTCCCTGTGTACTCACTGTATATACTGACAGCAGCTCCCTGTACTCACTGTATATACTGACAGCATCTCCCTGTGTACTCACTGTATATACTGACAGCAGCTCCCTGTGTACTCACTGTACATACTGACAGCGGCTCCCTGTACTCACTGTATATACTGACAGCAGCCCCCTGTGTACTCACTGTATATACTGACAGCAGCTCCCTGTGTACTCACTGTATATACTGACAGCGGCTCCCTGTACTCACTGTATATACTGACAGCAGCTCCCTGTGTACTCACTGTATATACTGACAACAGCTCCCTGTACTCACTGTATATACTGACAGCAGCTCCCTGTACTCACTGTATATACTGACAGCAGCTCCCTGTGTACTCACTGTATATACTGACAGCAGCTCCCTGTGTACTCACTGTATATACTGACAGCAGCTCCCTGTACTCACTGTATATACTGACAGCAGCTCCCTGTGTACTCACTGTATATACTGACAGCAGCTCCCTGTGTACTCACTGTATATACTGACAGCAGCTCCCTGTACTCACTGTATATACTGACAGCAGCTCCCTGTGTACTCACTGTATATACTGACAGCAGCTCCCTGTACTCACTGTATATACTGACAGCAGCTCCCTGTACTCACTGTATATACTGACAGAAGCTCCCTGTGTACTCACTGTATATACTGACAGCAGCTCCCTGTACTCACTGTATATACTGACAGCAGCTCCCTGTGTACCTCATACAGATAAAATCAGACTCCTTTCCTTCATGCTATACTGCCTTGCTCTGTGGTGAATCTGTCCATAAGATGGCTAACATGGAGGAGCATGTGACCTTGCCCCGCCCCTAAGGTTCCTTTATAGACATATACAGGCTCAGTGGTGGACACTGGGGGGCGGGGCATATTCACATGCTCCTCCATGTCTGCCATCTTATGAACAGAATCACCACAGAGCGGGGAAGCCCTGACTGGAGGAGGAGAGTCTGATTTTAGCTCTATGAGGCACACAGGCCAACCCCTTTAAGTAAAAATGTTCGAAAAGTCTCATCTACAGTATGCCAAAAGGATGCCGGCAGAAACAAAAGATCTCAGCACAGAAAATTATCTCTTACATAGCCCTATAGACAGAAAAGTTTTGAAAAAGTCATAGTTCTATAGAGTGGGTATCCTTGTAATCCTATTGACTCACAGAATACAGGTCAGTTTTATGTTCCCGTGATGTTTATTCCTGTCCATTTATTATTTTTTAAAATGACGTCCATCATTTCGCAGTTTGGACGCCCGGCTGCTGGTCCATTATTCTAGTTCAGGTGGACGGATTGGCCTTTGTCTTGAGTTAAAAAGTCCATTGAATTTAATAGTAAAGACGCTGGAAAAAAAAAAAAATGTGTAAGCAACTAATAACATCTGTCAATAATTGACATGATTTTGACCTCCGCGCAGACAACATCCATCATTTAATACGCTGTGTGCATTGGGCGGTCGTCATGCCATTAACTTCAATGCATTGCAATGAGGTCAATGGAAATGCGTCAATAACGGACGTCTTTTTGAAGCAGACGCCTTTTCACTTTTTTTTTTATTTAGCGTGAACATAACCTTACTATAAAACACACATAGACCACTCCACCCTAAACACTGCAATTTTTTTTTCTCAATTTGGTCTTTTTTTTCCCCGTTTTTGGTGTACATTTTATGGTTAAATAAAAAGTGTCACTACGATGTACAATTGGTCCTGAAAAATAAAAGCCAATTCAAAAGCTCTCTTTTGTGTCTGTCGATGGAAAATGAGTATGTGCAGTATGGCTTTTAGAAGGCGAGGAGGAAAAAATGAAAATGCAAACATGACAACTGGCTGCTTTATAAAGGGGTTGGGGGGGGGGGGGGGGGGAACAGCATCACTCTTGTTCATAGACTGCATTGTATCTCATACCATGTACATTCAATAGAGCCAATCTCCAATGCTAAACATAGTCCATAGACAAGAATATTACTGTTTATAGGGGGAAACCAGACCTTTAACCCAATCTCATACATTCGCTTTAAGATGATTGGTTCCTTTCAACTGCAGTAAATTTTTGCCTGGATATAAGATAAGGAAATATCACAATGGATATGAAAAGATATAGGAAAGTCCCATTTATAAAATATATAGGACATTCCTTTATGGATAAAAAAAAAAAAAAAACATCTGAATCTCAATGTAAATAAATAAGCTGGGACCCTTTTCCTCCTTCGTGAATAGTATCTTTTGTCTATGGAAACATTTATGAGGAAGCAAACCCGGGACGTCTATACTGCATCTGGGCAACAAAAAGAACACAAAGAATTCTGAACGAATCCCAGTCATTTCAAAGGAGTATAGAAATCTGCGCTATGACAAGGTCTCAAACAAACGCTGCGATGACTTTCTAGCAGCAGAATGTGGGGAATAAGGCAACTAATAAAAAAAAACCTTGTATAATAACCATTTTTGAAAGATGCTTCTTAAATAAAAAGAAATTATTATTATTATTATTATTATTATTATTATTATTATTAATCAGCGAATATTAGATTTGCAAATATTTGAGAACCCAAGAAAGGCCAAACTGTTGTCACAGCCGCAGTGGCGGTCCGTGTTCCAGGCTGCCGCACCCTCCTCAGTAACGGCGGACTCTGGAACCCATGTGTCAGGGCTCAGTGCCACCTCCCCTTCAACTCTTCCAAGCACCTAATCAGTCCGTGCTCTTGCTTGCTCCCATGTTTATTGTGTTTCATATACAGGAAATTGCTTATCCGACTGTCTTGGGACCCAGGAAAAAAAATTACAGCTCAGTTTTTTACAATTCTTTATTACTAGTTCTGAAAACATAAACATGTGACCACTGCAGCAACTTATTGGCTGATGATTGGCTGCAGCAGTCACATATCCATGCTGAGAGGGATCAGGGAGTAAAAAAAAATCCAACAGGACCCAGAGAGGATCAGAATAGGAATGATAGGATCAGTAAGTTGAGTAAAATTGCTTTACAAAACTTAAAAAAAGAGGACTACATATGTGAAACAAGGACTACCAGGCAGTGGTGGTAAATTCTCTGGGTTGCTTTGGATTTGGTCTAGGGCTATGCCAGGGAGCAGAGTCTAAAGCTCCTATTACACTAAGCGATTATCAGCCGTATTTGGACGATTATTGGCCGTTAAGGGATGAAGTTGGGGGATGCTGGAGGAGCGTGCAAGCAGAGCCCTTGTGCCCGACCCCACTGGGAAGTGGGGGGTATTGTGGTGCAGGTGATGGATGGCACTATTGGCAAAGCCTGATCCAGCTATCACTGTCTGGGGGGTGGGGGGCTGGGCTGCCGACGGGAGGGCGGAAGGTGCAGGAGGCGGATTACACTGCCTCCGCCTGGAGAAAAAAAGGTTCAATCTCCGGAGGCGACAAGCCTTCTTTACCATGAGAACTGTGAATCTGTGGAACAGTCACCACAGGATCTGGTCACAGCAAAAACAGTAGAAGGCTTCAAAACAGGGCTAGACAAGTTCTTAGACCAAAATAATATAAATGCATATGTATAGAACCTATCACCCCTCCCCCTTCCCTGTATCCATCCCCTCCTTGGTTGAGCTTGATGGACATGTGTCTTTTTTCGACCATATTAACTATGTAACTGTGTAACTACACTAGCGGACAGCACCTGCTCCATCTGTCACTGTCTGGTGGGGGGTACCAATGGGATGGCAGAAGGTGCAGGCGCCGGCCACTAGTGGCAGTGCCTGATCCTGTCACTGCCCTGCTGAACTACTGTCTCTCTGGGAAGGAAGATTCTGTTGGGAAGTGAGAGCTGATAGTGCCACCAAGTACCATGGAGGCAAAACTTGTGTTTTGCCGAAGAGGGACAGGTCTCCCCTGCCCCACTGACCCCATAGCAGTTGTGTAGTCTGCCTACAAGGTAGTTATGCCACTGGTGACTGCCATGGCATCACCAGCTTTGGAAAAAACATGATTTCTAGATACGACAGGAGTTATATGTGTCAATATCCATTGTCATTAGCCAAATGGCACAATATATTTTGTCTATCCAAGTCTGTGAATATGGCCCAATAAATAAGATATGGCTATAAGGGACCTAGAGGGAGTTAAAGGCCACTCTGCATTCTTAGATAACACAAGGATTATAAATGGTTCCTGGTTAGTAGGTAACAGATCTATGAGCTTTAGGTTATTTCTCTGCTATAAACGTTTTTATTTCCTGGACTTTGTAGGTGGTCTCGGGTGAATAAGGCCCATTTTCCATTTTCCGTTTTGCCCCATGGTCCCACTCCTCAGTAATAAGGTATCACACATCCAACATCACTCTCGCTACAATAACAAAAGCAATAACAAAGTAACAATTCAATAAGGCAGAAAGAAATCTTCCAGTACAACGTGGGATTTCTTTGAAGATGCGGAAATCATCCCATGTCATTTCCCAGCGGCACAATTTGTATTTGAAGTCGACTGTTTTCTTGATGTCAGCTTGTTTGATATGTGCGAGCGGCAAATACGGTGAATTACAATTTAGATTATCATCTGAATTAATATTCATGTAGATACTGTAAGCAAGGACACAAAAAGACACATTGACAAACAACTTCTTCATTTTCATAAATAAAACTGAGCCCGAAGCTATGAAGTTATCTGACCTCATGGAAATTTACTCACTTTGTCCGCCGTGTCGGAGCTCAGATGTGGAGACAGAGTGGAAGAATTGCATTAGAAGTCGAAATATGAATTGTGTGGCGGTAAGACTCATGCGCCCACGTAATCCCCTCTTCACAAGGCAAGTACTATATCATTTCTTACCGCCTTCAGGTTCGGAAAATGTAAAAATCTGAAGAAGTAGAGATGGTGGTGGTGGTGGGGGGGTACTGGTTGTCAGAAGGTACTGTATCGCTGTATCCATGTTTTTTGGACTCCTCCCTAGGGCTCCATACAACTTCTGATAATCGAATGGTGTCCAATTGGACTCGAGTTGTGCTCATCTCTATTAATGACATGTTAACTACATTTTGAAGGTTAATATAATTACAGTAATACCAAACAGGCTCCCCGCCACCATATATGCACTGTACTACTACTCCCATCATCTGCTCATAGAATGAGCAGATGATGGGGGAGTAGTACCTGTGCCATGCCCATGACATCTCTGCCGCCGGCCGCACCACTCCTCACACAAGGGCTTTATGCCCCCTCCGCTCCTCCTCCTCCTCCCAGCTTCAAACTTCATATTATTCCCCTTCCGCATGATGAAGTGCTTGTGTGAGGAGCGGCGCGGCGCGGCCGGCAGCAGAGATGTCATGGGGATAGCATAGGTACTACTTCCCCATCATCTGTAAGAGCAGTAGTACAGTACATATATGGCGGCAGCGGTGGCAGGGAGGGGGGTGGGCGGACTGTTTGGTGATGGGCCTGGTACTACTCCTCCTATCATCTGCTCATACTATGAGCAGATGATGGGAGGAGTAGTACTGTGTATATGTGTCCAGCACTGAGCAGAGTGGGAGGGGGGAGGTAAATAGATGCATAGGCACCTCTCTCCCTCTCTGCTCGGTGCCCTCCAAATGTGTTGATTGAATACATTTATGGGATGCTTTGGGGAGCAAGGATACTTGCTCCCCAAAGTATTCTATAAATGTCGTCAATCAAAAACGTACTGTACATAACATTTTTACATACACATCAATTGAATCCATAGAGTGTCCAGCAGGGGGCGCACTATATATAGAAGTCAATGGTACTCATTGACTTCTATATATAGTGCGCCCCCTGCTGGACACTCGAAAGGAATTACAAGTGATTTGTGATGTCATGGTTTTTGACAGAATTCTAACACTCCATGATCTACTAAATTAAGGGAAATAGCAGTAAATGTGCATTTCCCATAATTAATATACATTAGAAATTTGTCTAACTTTTCATATGTAATAACATATTTAAAAAATACTTTTGGCCGGAGTTGTCCTTTAACTGTATGCAACTGCTTAATGCCCTAAAATAGTAAGCAGTTATGTTAGCTTTGCGCAGACCCCATCCACATGTATGCCAATAGCTTTCTCCCCCCCCCCCCGCCAGCTTGTTTTGTGCATAGTTTGTTCCAATGTTGCTGTTTATAGCTCCTGCCATCTGAAACTTGGTGGCACTACATCTTGTTAGAACATTGTGTCAATCACAGCCATCTGACGTCTCTTGTCCCCTGATGAGTGTGATGCAAACTCCCACTGTATGTGAGGGGTGAACAGTGATGCACATAGAACCGTATGCATTGCTGCTCCCTCCATCTACCAGGCCATGTACAAATATAAAGTCCAATCCATGCTGCTTAAAGTGCAAGAGCAGGAAGGCTGAAGATAAATAGATGTCCCCATCCCTGGCATGTTAACCGATCGCATAGGGTGCAATAGACACAAAGTTGGTGGTTACTACATCTGATGCTTTTGCAATATGAATCTGTTCTTATGGTAGAAGGAGGTCCAAAACAAGAAGTATCTAAAAAAAAACAAAAAATCCTTTATTGGTCCACACTATAGAAATAGCTTCATCATGGACATCATACAGACAAAAGTAGCAGGTGTCTGAGGCGTTTTGGTTAATCAACCTTAATCACAGAAGCCTTAAAGTGCAACTCCAGCAATTTTTTTTCCCCTTCAAATCAACTAGTATCAAAAAGTGCCAGAGATTTGTAATTATTAAAAAAAAAAAAAAATCAATGGTCTTCCAGTACTTATAAGCTACTGTAAGTCCTGCAGGAAGTGGTGTATTCTTTCCAGTATAACACACTACTCTCTGCTGCCACCTCTGTCCATGTCAGGAACTGTCCAGAGCAGCAGCAAATCCCCATAGAAAACGTATCCTCCTCTGGACAGTTCCTGACATGGACATAAATATGTTGGACATACAGCAGCTGATAAGTACTGGAAGACCATAGATTTTTTTTAGATAGAAATAAATTACAAATCTCTGGCACTTTCTGACATCAGTTGATTTTATTTTATTTTTTATTTTTTTTTGCTAGCATTGACCTTTTATCACTCGGCTCTATTTTATAACAGAATACTTCCAAGAAAATATAAATTTTTATTGATGGTGACAAATTGCCAAGAAAAATGAGCCTGTGATCTCGGCCCCATGGTAAGATGAATGAATACCCAGACACAGTCAAGATTTACAATGCAAATGGCTGCACTGACTACATACTGTAGGATAATGGAATACTGAAATCCCATTCTGGCTTTGGATAGATTAATAATCTAATAAGTGCATATTGCATGTTTCTCCGGCCATCTGGTCTATGCGGAATGACTAAGTGGACCCTTGACAAGGAGGGGAATCACATAAATGTCAGTGTTAATGCCTTGTCCCTTTTCAATTACCATTACTCTGGTGTGTGATTAACTGCTAGGTGTGTGATGGGTGATGGGCTTCTCCTCTTCTTCTCTTCTTCTTCTTAGTTTTTTTTTTAATAGATGCATTTAGAACTTTTGCAAACATTGATCTTCATTATGCAAATCCTCTCGATGGGCTTTGTGTTTGTTTATATTTGAGCTAAATTAAGGAATATTTTGGCAGGAACGGCGTGTCTCCGAAAAGTCATATGCTGTTGATTAATCACACATAATGGGCAGGCGGCATGTGGGGTAAAGTAATTTCATACCAATCACAACCCATTATTTAAGATTGCTTTGACAGCCTGTCTTGTCTTTCTCGTCATCGTTGCGGATTCTGAAGGCAGTAGGAAAAATTAAAAGTGAGAGATGGATTCACGCTGATCTCGCAGACAAGAAAATTGTGTTACCTTATGCGGCATGTACCAGTGAGAGATGAAATCTGTAACGGAATACACGGAAGCTAGCAGAATTTCTTGTAAACTTATAAAAACTGTATTATGGACTGGTTATGGACACCTTTAAACATTTTTTCTTGCATTGGGTGTAAGCATAAATAAAACAAAATTGTAATAGGTCATAAAAGAAAATGTCATAGAGGCCCATCAAAAATTTAGCCTAGACACACCCTGACCGATCATGAGAACTAGCCGGAGAAGGGTGACCTTAGCTTATTCTCTCCTAACTCTATGGGGTTGTGCTGGTCTCATAGACACAGAACAGCCACTCACTTCTCTCCACGCTCCTTCTCGTTATCGGTTTGGATGTGAACACTGAGATTACAAAAAGGACAAGACAAAAGGTTTTAGTGGTTTTTGATGAATAGGTTCACTTTAAGGGTACAAACTCACTGGGCGGATCCGCAGGGAGTTTCTCGCTGAGAATTCACAGCGAGACCCACTGCGGATCCCTGCCCTGTACAGTCTATGGACAGACAAACTCGCAGCAGGATGCACATCCCGCTGCAAGTTTGTCTGCAGCCCGCCCTGTTAACCCCCCGCTGGCCGGAGCGTATACATCACCTGCTCCCCGTTCTGGCTTGCTTCGGGGCTCCCAGTGTCTTCACCTCCTGGTCAGCCAATCAGTGCGCTGCGGCAGGGCAGCTGTGCCGGGTGTTCCAGGAGCCACAAAGAAAGCCAGAGCGGGGACACGGTGATGTATAGACTCTGGCGGCCGGGGGTTAACCGGGTGGGCTGCGGACAAACTCGCAGCGGGATGTGCCTCCTGCTGCGAGTTTGTCTGCCCATAGACTGTACAGGGCACAGATCCCCAGCGGGTCTCGCTGCGGATCCGCCCAGTGTGTTTGTACCCTAAAGTGTCACTGTCATTTAGAAAAACTTTTCATCGGTCCAGGGCTATGTGTTCAGACCCATACCGCTCATGAGAACGAGGCGGGAAAAGATGCTAGACAGGGTCCTCTCCCGGCTCTGTGTCATGTGATTAGTCAGGCTCAATATGTAAGTCTATGGAGCCCAAATCTTTCACTGACACAGAGCGTTCATTCTCACGACTGGTACAGGTCTGAACACCCAGGCGGCTCCAAACATTTGCTAAGTTTCTATGCCTGAAACTTTGACAAAAGTCTGAAAAACTGTAAAAAAATTAATAAATAACAAAATGTAATTTACAGAATCCAACCCCCCCCCCCCCAACATACTGAATTTTGCCATCACTGTACTATTATTTTTCCCTATGGATTTTTCACTCCTTGGTTTCAAATAACAGTAAAACCAACTGCCAGTACTAATGGAACAGATCAAGTGACTGTGATTGTACTGACCATTAGTGACCCAACCTGGTGGATGCCTGGCGGGCCATAACCAAGGGCAACCGATTATCGCATAGGGGATTAGTAAATCTACATCTTCCAAACTATACATTTTCAAAAACACCTCTACTTTGGAAATATCTTTTATATAACATATTGCATCAGTAAAGATTTTTTTTGTAACACAAACTCTTTAATATGTTACTGTCAATACACAGCTATATATAATACATTGATTTGGTCAGATTTTCAGCATTCAGACCCCAACCTGTGAGTAAATCTAGCCGGTAGAAGTGCAAACCTTCTCTGTTCAGGAGACTCCCAATGTTTTTGGGCTTTTATTGGGAAACAAAGTTTAAAATTTACAATAAAGGATGTAGACGTGGATAAAGATAACACAAGGCATGATCAAAAATACAAAAATAACTGATAAATGTGTAAAGAAAAATCTTTCTATTATAGGAATAAATCATTTTGGTTTTATTGGAGTTTTTGCTAAACTTAAAGGGATAAAAATCGACCAATAAGAAAAACCATAGTACGTAGTTAATTTTATCCTATACTAAAACGGACGGTGGATTTATATGATGGGAGGTGATAATTAACACCACAAATCCACCGGTGATGAAAACCGCGCCATAAAATGATGCAGTTACCTCCGGGGCCCTGAGAAGAAAATTGCACAATTAAAGGAAAATTACAGAGTATAAAAATGGCTACACTGAGGTACACTGTATCGGAGGTTCGGAGAAGTAGCATTGTAACTATGGAGATATTTTCTGGGAAGAAGAGAAGAAAAAAATGAGTTTCTTGACAGCTAATAATGCCGGTTTTATGCAACTAGATTAAACACATAATGTGAGAGATGCTGAGAGCCATTCTGGTGTGATCTTCTCACAAAATGGACCACTAATATAACCGGCAAAATTATCGACATGGTCATTGGATACAAAGCTCCGTGCAGCTGGTATAAAACAGAAAACTCATTAAACCTGGGGAGAATTGAAATGTAAAAATGAAACACTCTGCTAAAAGCCAGTATTATATGGTTAATACATCCCACAGGCAGCAGCTCTCACTGATGGCTCCTGCATCAAATTACCTCCTAATATTCGGCATTATCCCTTGCTGTTCCATTTGTATAACCTTCCAAAAGTATTTTACAAAGAAAAAAACGCTCCACTAGACGGAGCTGTGAAATATTGAAGAGCTTTTTGCTCCAGTTTGTACATGGAGATTTCTCACAGCACACCTTGTGGCTATTTAGGGTATTACATTGTAAACATATTTGCAAAGACCTTGGTGTCTACTTGGTGTTTTCCGGCGTATAAGGCGCCTGGGCGTATAAGACAACCCCTGACTTTTAAGGGGTTCGACTGAAAATGTTAATCCCTGCCTGACCACAGCAGGGGTTAACTGCAGCTAAATAAACCAAAAAAACAAACAGTAAACTCACCTGGGGCCCGTTCCCAGCCTCTGCACGTCTCCTGTTCCGTTCCCGGTGCAGGCAGCGTGAGGTACACTGACTGGGTAAGGGATCACCAAAGCTCTCCCAAGCAGCTGAGCATCTCATCGGAAGAGCTTGGGGTCTCTCAGCTTCCAGGAGAGCTTCAGAAGAATAAGAGAGGCTTCGGGAACTTCTGGAGCCTCATCATTTTCCCGAAGCTCAACCGGCAGTCGAGCGACCCCAAGCTCCTCTGATGAGACGCCTGGCTGCTCGGGAGAGCTTCGGGGATCCCCGGCACAGTCAGTGCACGTCACACTGCCTGTGCCGGGAACGGCACAGTGGTCGCCCCATACAGTGGGGTGCGGACATTTTTGAGCTCCCCCACCTTATGAGGCAACCATACCCGGCGTATAAGATGACCCCCGACTTCTAAGAAGATTTTTCGGGTTTAAAAAGTCGTCTTATGCTGGAAAATATGGTATATATTATTTACCCGCAGTTCACGTCTACTTGTTATCAGATACCATCTTGAATTTTCGATTTTATTTTAATTACCACATTTACTTCTATGCTACCAATTTTATGCACAGAATCACATAAGCAGCTAAAGTCATTACCTTTTGCACCTGCTGGGGGAGGACAATGTGTCTTTTCTTTCCCTTCTTCTAAAGAGAGTATATGAAACAGTCCATGTAATCAAACCATACCTGAATTTACCTCCTAAATTAGTCATGAGCGAACCAAACGTCCTGAACCAGATTCATTGCGAACTTTGTAAAAAGTAAGGTTTGGTACCAAACTGAACTTTTTGCAACAAGTTTGGAAAGATGGAGGCCGCACTTTTTTCACATCTGTTCATGCTCCCCCGGTGTAAAAGAGAGCTTTCATTCTTGTCTAGAGAGTGATAGCCCGCTTAGCCAATGACTTTCAGTGGTGCTGTCCCATCTTAGTCAAGCGGTCATTGACTGAGCTTGCTGTCAATCTTGTCTCACGAGTGACAGCCTTAGGATATGTTCACACACTTTTATTTTTTAAAAGAACGACCACTGTTTGCAATGAAAACAGCAGCTGTTCTTTTCAGCATTTCATTGAAGTCAATGCGATGCTGCCTGCTCCGTGTGAAGTCAATGCGATGCTGCCTGCTCCGTGTGAAGTCAATGCGATGCTGCCTGCTCCGTGTGAAGTCAATGCAATGCTGCCTGCTCCGTGCGCATCGACAGCGGCTGTTGTTCTTCCTATGTCTGCGGAAATAATTGACATGTCAATTATTTGCAGCCGCTAGTGCAGGAACAACGGCCATTGTTTGCACTCTGTCCACACAATGCATGGCCCTACTGACAGCCATAGGCTGGGTTCACACTATGTATATTTGAGGCTGTATTTGTGAGGCTGTATAGCAACCAAAACCAGGAGTGGATTAAAAACACAGAAAGGCTCTGTTCACATAATGTTGTAATTGAGTGGATGGCCATCATTTAATGGCAAATATTTGCTGTTATTTTAAAACAACGGCTGTGGTATTGAAATAATGGCCGTTATTTACTGTTATATGGCGGGCATCCACTCAATTTCAACATTGTGTGAACAGATCCTTTCTGTGTTTTCAATCCACTCCTGGTTTTGGTTGCTATGAGGACCTGACATGAGGACCAAATACTGCCTGAAATATACATAGTGTGAACCGAGCCTTAGATTGCGTTGACTGCAATGGTTAATCGGATTGCAGGCACACCCAAATGTGCCAGCAATCCAAACAAAATAAAATTATGTAGGTTGCAGGAAGATGTCAAACAGCTCCATAGGACAGATCCATAGGCAGTCATTGACTTAGTGGGATATCACTCTTGTATTAAGAGTTACAGTCCATTTAACCAATTATTGGCCACTGTCACATCTGTTACTGTTAACTGGCTTACCACTCAGTTGAATCTAACACCACCAAACATCACCTTTATATTGCCCAAGGGTAATGGCACTATTCGTTTGATCCCCTTTGGTCCATCTCTAAATATTTAATGACTCTGAAGCACCCCTACTGGGAAACCTAGGCATTACACAGGGCCCATTCACATTAATGGTTTACAATGTCTGTGTAATGCAGGACAAGACCTCCAAAATAAGGGTCCTATTCCGCAGAGCGATAATCGCCCGTATTGGCCCGAGTCGGCCGATTATCGCTCCGTGGAATAGAGACAATGATCGTGATCGTGTCATCGGCCGATCGTTCATTTAGGTTCAAACCTAAAATCATCGGGCACCAACCATGCATCGCTGCGTGGAATAGCGATTCGCGGCGGGCGACTGACGATTTCATAAGCATCATACATTACCTAAACATGTTGCAGGTCTTCTCCTGCGCTCCTTCTTTCTCCCGATCCCGCGCGCAGCAGCAGCTTTGGTGCGGCCTGTCTTAGCTGATAGACCGCTCAGCCAATCACTGGCCAGGACCGCCGCAGCCAGTGATTGGCTGAGCGGTCTGTCAGCTCAGACAGGCCTTTCCGAAGCTGCTGCTGTGCGCGGGACTGGGAGGAAGAAGAAGCGCAGGAGAAGTATGGTGTTTAAACAAGGGCCGCAAGGATATCGGTAACAGTGTCCCTGCAGCCCTCGCTAAATGATTATCGGGCCCGTGTAATAGGCCCAGTAAACGAACACCGATCTAGCAGATCGGCGCTCGTTTACATTATTGATAAAGCCCCCATCGGCCCGTGACATAGGACCCAAAGAGACACTCGCTGTAATCTTTCTCCACTCTGTCCAAGAGATTATCATCTTGAGCATGGAACTATTATCAGAATTTTCAAAAGAAAAGTAAAAGCAAATGAGTTTTATAAACTGGAGAAAACTTTATAAAAAACACACAAAGAAAAACAAAACAATTTCTTTGTTACATTTCCTTGTGAACAGCACAAAGTACTTTACATCGACATAATATATTAAATAGACTTATATAAAGCTGTGTGCCTTTTATCTGCAGTCAAGTGTGACCTTATCTGCACAGCCTTGATATGTATTTTTTTTTATTTTATCCATTACTTTAAGCGCAAATAAGCTTTAAGTGAACTTTTAAGTAACAATGCAATCAGCCGGCATTGAAAGAACATCTAGACACTAATGTTTGTTCTTTTTTCTTGCTCTTCTCAGCCACGGAGGGGGAAGTAACTTTGGAAGGAAAAAAAAAAACTTTTGTTATTTGCCAATTTCTTTTCTTTTTTATTTATATATTTGAATAGTCAAATTGCTACAAACGGTGAATTCAGACGAGATAACAATGGTCAGAGTTTTCCACCTAAAACGGTAAATTTACTTTAATTTGAAATCAGCAGGAATCGGTCCTCGTTTTTTGATTTTGAAGGTTTACACTCCAGCATAACCACAATTCTATCCATCAGGAATTGGATGATAACATTTTGTTCATGAATATGTATTTAATAGCTTCTTTGTGATCATCTTGTAAGGTATATATATACCATATTGGCAAGTGATTGGCTCAAAGGTGACTGGGTTGTCTTATGTTGTATAAGTCCCATAGGATTAAATGGGTTATCCAGTGTTAGAAACTATTTTATATAATGCTGCCCTGCTACCAAAAAGGGTTAATTTTGGGACATTAAAAAAAAAAAAAAAAAAAAATAGCATTTACCCATAAATTTTGATTTTAATTTAGCCCCAAAAACTGTTCAAAACTAATTATTTAGTTGACCTAAAATTATACAAGGCCCTAGGGTTCTCAGATAGTTTTATAGTTGTAGGGCTACAGTGGAAGTTCGGGTTCTTTGGTCCGTACTAAACTTTTTACCGAACTTCGGCAAATTGGTTGAACTGAGCTTTTGAAAAGTAAACTCTACTCTCAAATTTCGTCTGTAGTTATTATTGTAAACAAGGAACTTACTATTTAGTAAGGTTAAATAGATTAAATTCCTGGCATACCAGTAGAAATACCACATAACATACCAAAGAGTCAACAATGGCACCCAAATGGGCCACAGCCCACAGGAGTAGAAAGAAGGTCAGAGACGCAGAGACAACATAAAACAGGCATGCATGAGCAGAAACACTGAGGCAGTACCATACAACATTGGTCAAAAATAGTGTTGGGCAAGCACTAAATGCTCGAGTGCTTATTACTCCAGTCGTACATTTTTCGATGCTCGAGTAATGAACCCCACTAAAATCAATGGGAGATGCAAGCGTTTGCCTAGGTGCCACTTGCTCTGCAGAGCGAAGGGTGCATGGTTAACTATCACATGAGTTTTTCTCAACTCCAGTCCTCAGACCTCACCAAGCGGTCATGTTTTAGGGATTTCCTTAGCATTTCACAGGTGATATAATTATACTCAGTGCATCAGGTATTATCACAGGTATTCTTTGGGATATCCTCAAAACATGAATCTGTTGGTGGGGCTTGAGGACTGGAGTTGAGAAACAATGTATTATATTTTTTGGTCAGATTTTTATATATTTCATCCCTTCAAGGAATGCTTAAAGAGACTCTGTCAGTAGGTTTAGGCTGTCCTATCTCAGAGGAGTAAAACTAGTGACAGAGAAGCTGAACAGAATGATGTATCACCTACATCGTTCTGTGCAGCTGATCCAGAGATCTCCTCCTGAATAACATGGACAATAAGTAGTCATCTCCATTATGTGAATGTGCTCAGTAGTCCTGGATATTCAAATGAAGAAGAAAACTCCACCCACCAGCTGCTGATTGGCAGTTATCTATCCATGCAGAATCCTATTCTCCTGCATATTAGGAGAATTGCTAAACAAAATGATGTAAGTAATACACCGATCAGATCAGCATTTCTGTCACTAGTTAATGCTTCCATCATTTAAGGTGGAATAAACCTAGTGACAGATTCCCTTTAAACTAAAAATTTTAAAAAAACTAAATGTAATAGGGTTTTGCAGTAGACAGGAGATATAACTGACAGCTGAATGATGGACACCTTTAGCTGAGCACCACGGCATTGGGCATGCTCGCTCAGCACTATTTAAAACCAAATAGTCAAATAAAGAAAACAGCTCAGATAGGCCAGGTCAATACTAGGAGGGTGTGTCAGGTCCGAATTGTCAGAAAAAGGCAAACACAAGCTAGACGTCCTTATATTGGGGAAAACTGAGTAGAAAACAATAGGAACACCAGTATGGCTCAGAGAGTCCTCCAATGAGAGACCACCTGTGGACAGGGGCACTTAGGAGACAGGAAATGTATCCAGATCTGCCCAGCAACTTATTAACCCTCTTGCCATTGGGATAAGTGGTGCTATGTTGCCACACTTATATTCCTCTGGTAACCTGGGGCACAAATATAGATTCCGCCACATCAGAGCGATATCACGGCATTGGATCGGATGAGTTTTTCTTGACCTGACTAAAACACATCTCCCGGAGATGAAATTTGTGATATCGGCTCATCTCTAGTCATTCCATTATCATTTCACTATAGAACACCTCTTCTATTCTGTAGGCTTCTGGCAGAAGTTATGAAGTTTATTACGTAGGTAGATTTGATAACTTCTTTGCTAGATTAAAGTTTTCTTTGCTGTTTATATGGTTGGAGATGATTGTATTAAGACTCTAAGATATTTTTTTTTTCATCTCCGATGTTGTCTGTGCCGCCTTAGAAGAGGCAATAATCAAGTTTACAAGAAAGCTAGTAATTAAATTGGTCACCGCGCTGCAGGAAAATCTGCCTGCGAGAGGTTATCACTGTAGACAATTTATGACTCACATTTACGGTAAAACCCTCAGAAAGGATGACTTTGGAGATGTACGGTGTCACCGCGCCAAGACAAGCGCCTGGCTTAGACGGGATCTGGAGAGAAGTCTCTTGGCTTCATTAATACTTATTGTGCAGGTTGTTTACAGTGGAAGGAAATGAACTCCTTTGTGAATAAATAAATTGAAGTTTCATTTTTATTTACAGATGTCTGATCTTAATAAGATGTTCAGCTCTGAACACCATCCGGTTATTTCACAATAATTGAGACAAAGACAGTTTTTTTTTCTCTTTTCTTATTTCTTTTAATATGAAATTGCCAAGTAGAGCTAATACATTATCTTCTTAGAATACAGGTAGATTTGTTTTATATTAAATTGTAATATAGAGAACTGTTTTTCCTTAAAGAAGCACTAACATAATTTTTTGTTATTAGTCTTTATTACTCTTATGGGATCTAGTCAGCCAATATATATAGCTCCACTAGCATAATCCTAATTTAGTTTTCTTTTTCTATCTTAAAATCATTTCCTTAATTTAGGTCATGTGATCTCACGGTGACCCCCCTGGAAAAAACATGTGTTCCTGTGCTCTTAATGGGTTCACCATATCAACTATGTAAGGGAACCCACAATATGACTAGAATACAGTGACAGACAGTGTAAGCCCTAGCACTGGGCCCCCCAAGACTGTCCATGCCTACTTGACAGTCCCTGGATGTTTGGCAACAACTAGGCAACAGTCCCTATGCTTGCTAAGTGAAACACTGAATGAGACAAAGCTGACAAATACAATAAAGAATAGTCAGGCAGATACAGGTCAAACCGAAGATAGAAGAACACTTCCAAAACAGCAGGCAAAAATGGAGGTCAGAAGGACAGGCAAAGAGGTCACAATATGTAGCAATCCAATCTAATATGTAATGCCAGCTCTAGCTACAAGAGATTATCACAAGCATTGTCCAGACTTCTTATAAGATGCCAGAATCCTGGTCCAGGGCGTAATTGGACTAGCCCTCTTACATCCAGACCACAGAGGGTGGATACAGCCTGAGGACCGCCTAGAAAACAGTGATACAGCCAATGGCTATGGCTGTATCCCAGTTTTCCAGGCGGTCTTCAGGCTGTATCCACCCTCTCCATGGAGCGGCAGACAGTGGGAATCAGAAGCCGAGAGTTCAGGTTCATACGAACCTCGGCTGCTTCGCTCATCTCTAGTTGTGACATCACCATGAAGGAAGTGACATCACCATGAAGGAAGTGACATCACCATGTTATCCAGGAAGTGACATCACCATGTTATCCAGGAAGTGACATCACCCTGTTATCCAGGAAGTGACATCACCATGTTATCCAGGAAGTGAAGCCTTGATGCAGTAGTAAGTGCAAAAAAGAGAAAAAACAAAAACAAAACACTTTATAACATTTCCCGTAATAATTGTATATTGGTGATTTGTATAACTTTCGGGGGGCAATACAATACTTTAATAAAAATTTTCGCCCCACTTCTTCTTTAATGATGAAACTCCCAAAAAGTATTTATGGGGTGATATTGAATATGCATGTTTACACAGCTTTCTAATGTTTTACTTTTTTTTAACAGTAAAAGCTATGTCATAGTTTTTAAAACTTTTTTTTTTTTTTTACTTTACACTTTTTAAGTTTTGCATTTTTACATTAGTTTACTGACACTGATCTATGCTATGCCATAGTATAACATTGCTAAGTGTTATCTGTGATCATTACATAGAGTCTGTCTGTGGCAGAGTCTATGCATTGATCACCAAGGATTTCTCGTTTGTCGTTTATTAGTTGTCTGCTATTACATTAAACGATTATTGTTCAAATCCGAACAATCTAATAATTTTTCGAACAATAATCATCCCGTGTAATACCACTTTAAGAGACCTCCGGCAGTCAGTAAAAATCATCTGAACCCCTGCATTACACTATGGAGGTCCCAATCAGACAGCACCAGGAGCGTAGCTCCTGTCACCCTTTTAGCTGCAGCGATCACGGCACTGCTGGTGTTAATGGCTGGTGGCCGTGCAATTACGGTGGCCTTTCATTAACAGTGAGGACCCGACTGCTAAGCGCTATCAAGGGGTTAAAGAAATGTATACTTTTAAAAATTGAATAGTAAATTACTTTGTCTTTTTGTCCCCTACTATCCCTCTTGTGTCAAAACAATTTTACAACAAAATGTTTTATTTGTTCCCACAAAAAACAAGCCCTCACATGGCTTTGTAGATAGAAAATAATTACAGATTTTAGAAGGCAGCATGTCAACTTTATTTTGTGGGTCACTGTAATTATGGAAATCTGTGGTTTATTATGTTATTTTTATATAGCTTTGCATCCCGCTATTTTAGGGTTTGTTTTTTGCAGGGTGAGCTAAAATTTTCTTGGTACCATTTGGTACCATATTACAATTTTATTGAATATTTTCCAATGAACAAAAATAAACATAGTACATGTCATATGCAAGGTCATGCATGACAACATATGCATAGACATATCAAGTGGAAAGCAATGCATGAACTTGCTCACCCTAGTCATGTTCTACTAAAACAGGGGGTAGGGTGTTGGGGGGTGAGAGGTGGAAGGGGAATCTGGAGCGGGTGAATAGGGTGGACACAGGGATAGGAAGACTAAGACTTCAGTAGAATATAACTTGCGTCCCTCTGTAGGGATAGGAAATACCACTAGGCCATTGGATCGGCACCCCCCATTAAAAATAATTGTTTCCACATTTTTCTTAGGAAACAAGACCCCAAGTAGTCCTGTAGTTACTAGAAGCCAATTGATGTTGGAAGAAACAAACGTGCCTGAGTTTATAATGACTTTTTCTTTTATTTATAAGGGAAATAAGGTGACCGAAAAAAAACTTTTCCGACTTTTTTTTCTGTTATAACATTTACCATGTATGATTAATTGTAATGGTCCAAACATTATCAAGACTTGATTTTAATTATGTTATATTTTAGTTTTTATAACTTTTTAGTTTCAGTCAGTTTTTTTTTTATATTCTTTAGATTGTTTACATGATAAATAGGGAAATGGAGTGTTTAGAATCCTATTTTTTGCCGTGTAATCACTAGAGTACTTGAACATGTAATCACACGATCTCTTCTGTATAACAGTATATTGTGATTAGGTCAAGTGGAGTTTCCATAGTGATAACATTTTGAGTTTAAGTAGCTGAAAATTGTTTATTAATAATGGATTTTTTTTTTTTTTAATTCATGGAATTTTTTTTCCCATCCCATGAAGGTTTTGCCCTTTTTCTGGATCCACAGGATTTAGAATTCTAGAGGGACCTTTGTTACTATGTAACTATATGTTCAGGAAACTCTTTCCTTCGGGGAAATCAGTAAATAATAACGACAAAGATCTTAACTCTCCCTTTGTGAGCTAAATAATTCTGTACCTACGAAAAAGTGGAGCTGTTCTAGATGTTTAGACAGTTACAGATCTCCTGAGAATGTTCTATCATACTTGAAACTAGATAAATGACTACTAAACCATCCATCCAGAGACTTCATTTTAAAGCATTTACCTTAGAAGTTTGTCAAAAGTTTTTCTTATGTTTTGACGCAATAATAAAACCTTACCTCACATGCTCTGCAAGTATATTTTACCAGGCGGTGGATCTACTCCTAAAGTTCTTTGTAAATTTCATAGTTGCAGTACTCTATGCTAGAGATGACCAACACACAGTGAATTTATGGCTGGAAATAGCTTGGGGTCAATATATCGACACGTGATCTCCAACCAACATTTGGCTTTGATCTTGGCTGAAGTGCATATTTATTCCATTAGTTGTGAGAAGAGAAGATCCAGTATGTAATGGTAAAAGGGATCTGATCCCAAATGCCGGCCAAAAATAAACAGCCAAAGTTCACTGGACTTTTGGTAGCAGGGTTTTTAACTGTTTCTGTCACCCAAAAAAATTATTTTAAGAAATCAACAGTGGTTGTGATTGCCAGCAGTTTTGCATTATACTCGCTTTATTTATTTATTTATTTAAAGTTGTCTATGTTTAAATCAACATTATACATATGGCCACTAGGTGTCTCCCTTCCTGTCAAACTGCAGTCCATGCTCCTTCTGTGTTGATATTTGGTATTTTCTCTATTTGGGTGGATTCACATTATGGAATCCGCACAAATATTTTCTGGCGATTCCGTTTCTCTAACCCATCTCTGCCCGTGCCATAGACACCATTCTATGCACAGGCAGATTACGCCATCCACCGAAAGAATTCACATGTCAAATCATTCAGCGGATGGTGGAAATTAGAACACTCCACTGCACGCAATGGAGCGAGCGGCCGGATCTGCTCGCTCCATAGCGTGCACTGACAGGGTTTTCTGCAGTCGCTATTCAATGAACAGCAGCCCCAGAAAACTGACATGTCAGTTGTTTGCAGCGCCGCTAGGGATCCCGGCCGGAGCGTATACTAAGTGTATACACTCCGTCAAGGATTCCATAGAGAAATAGTCAACCTATCTTTTCGCAAAAAGTACACCCGTTGTTGTCTATTTCAACAATTGCAACGTTGCGTGAACATAGCCTTAACCCAGAACTAAAACTAATAGCGAATCACATGAAATCCAAAAATTTCCAAAAAGTCCATAAAGCGTAGTGAAATCTATTCCGCCTTAAAAAAAAAACAAGATCACACTGACACTTCCAATCCAACTCATGTCAAATCTCCATCCGCTCTACCCCCTAATCATCTAAAATGGACAGATTGTAGAAGTGTAGGCGCTAACACGGAGAGAATCAGTCATCTCCATTCATTCGAGCCCTTGTTTCATTTCCACTTACAGAAAACTTATCCGAGCGGCCGGATCATTTTTTTTCTCCGGCACTCAGAAGGCACTTACAAATATCCTTGATGCACATGATCCATTCCTCTGCAACACCATGATCATGTAACCGGAGCGCGGAGCTGGAAAAGAAGCGAATCCCAGGCTAAATATGATATCTGAAATGCATTACCTTTCCAGCTCATTACCACTTTATATTACAACTCCCACATACATAGAGTAATAGACAATCCATAAAATTCTTGTAAATCAGGATTGGCTGAGCACAAGATTAATGTTTGCTTTTAACCTTCATTACATCTATCCTGATCTCTAAAAAGGACATTTCCTTCTTGCTAAAGTCATTACTGGTTATAGAGAAGAGGAGACGGATTGTGTCCTACAGGATTATCTGGGTTTTGCCTTTTATATAATTTGTATTGTTACATTGCTGGTACACTAGTATACAACCAGGTGATAGGGCTGGTATATGGGTGTACTGATAGGACTGATATATGGGTGTACTGATAGGGCTGGTATATGGGTGTACTGATAGGGCTGGTATATGGGTGTACTGATAGGGCTGGTATATGGGTGGACTGATAGGGCTGGTATATGGGTGTACTGATAGGGCTGGTATATGGGTGGACTGATAGGGCTGGTATATGGGTGTACTGATAGGGCTGGTATATGGGTGGACTGATAGGGCTGGTATATGGGTGTACTGATAGGGCTGGTATATGGGTGGACTGATAGGGCTGGTATATGGGTGGACTGATAGGGCTGGTATATGGGTGTACTGATAGGGCTGGTATATGGGTGGACTGATAGGGCTGGTATATGGGTGTACTGATAGGGCTGGTATATGGGTGGACTGATAGGGCTGGTATATGGGTGGACTGATAGGGCTGGTATATGGGTGGACTGATAGGGCTGGTATATGGGTGTACTGATAGGGCTGGTATATGGGTGGACTGATAGGGCTGGTATATGGGTGTACTGATAGGGCTGGTATATGGGTGGACTGATAGGGCTGGTATATGGGTGGACTGATAGGGCTGGTATATGGGTGTACTGATAGGGCTGGTATATGGGTGGACTGATAGGGCTGGTATATGGGTGTACTGATAGGGCTGGTATATGGGTGGACTGATAGGGCTGGTATATGGGTGGACTGATAGGGCTGGTATATGGGTGTACTGATAGGGCTGGTATATGGGTGGACTGATAGGGCTGGTATATGGGTGTACTGATAGGGCTGGTATATGGGTGGACTGATAGGGCTGGTATACCAGCTGTACATATATACTGTAATTATATACAGGAGATACCAAGGTTATACCAGCTGTACATACATAATTATATACAGGAGGTACCCAGGTTATACCAGCTGTACATATATAATTATATATAGGATATACCCAGGTTATACCAGCTGTACATATGTACTTATACACAGGAGATACCAAGGTTATACCAGCTGTACATATATAACTATATACAGGAGATACCCAGGTTATACCAGCTGTACATATATAATTATATACAGGAGATACCCAGGATATACCTGTTGTACATATATAATTATATACAGGAGATACCCAGGTTATACCAGCTGTACATATATCATTATATACAGGAGATACCCAGGTTATACAAGCTGTACATATATAATTATATACAGGTGATGCCCAGGTTATACCAGCTGTACATATATAATTATATACAGGAGATCCCCATGTTATACCAGCTGTACATATATAATTATATACAGGAGATCCCCAGGTTATACCAGCTGTACACATATAATTATATACAGGAGATACCCAAGTTATACCAGCTGTACATATATAATTATATACAGGAGATCCCCAGGTTATACCAGCTGTACATATATAACTATATACAGGAGATCCCCAGGTTATACCAGCTGTACATATATAATTATATACGGGAGATACCCAGGTTATACCTGTTGTACATATATAATTATATACAGGAGATACCCAGGTTATACCAGCTGTACATATATCATTATATACAGGAGATACCCAGGTTATACAAGCTGTACATATATAATTATATACAGGTGATGCCCAGGTTATACCAGCTGTACATATATAATTATATACAGGAGATCCCCAGGTTATACCAGCTGTACATATATAATTATATACAGGAGATCCCCAGGTTATACCAGCTGTACATATATAATTATATACAGGAGATCCCCAGGTTATACCAGCTGTACATATATAACTATATACAGGAGATACCCAGGTTATACCAGCTGTACATAAATAACTATATACAGGAGATACCAAGGTTATACCAGCTGTACATATATAATTATATACAGGAGATTCCAAGGTTATACCAGCTGTACATATATAATTATATACAGGAGATCCCCAGGTTATACAAGCTGTACATATATAATTATATACAGGAGATCCGCAGGTTATACTAGCTGTACATATATAATTATATACAGGAGATCCTCAGGTTATACCAGCTGTACATATATAATTATATACAGGAGATCCTCAGGTTATACCAGCTGTACATATATAATTATATACAGGAGATACCGAGGTTATACCAGCTGTACATATATAATTATATACAGGAGATCCCCAGGTTATACCAGCTGTACATATATAATTATATACAGGAGATACCCAGGTTATACCAGCTGTACATAAATAACTATATACAGGAGATACCGAGGTTATACCAGCTGTACACATATAATTATATACAGGAGATACCCAAGTTATACCAGCTGTACATATATAATTATATACAGGAGATCCCCAGGTTATACCAGCTGTACATATATAACTATATACAGGAGATACCCAGGTTATACCAGCTGTACATATATAATTATATACAGAAGATACCCAGGTTATACCTTTTGTACATATATAATTATATACAGGAGATCCCCAGGTTATACCAGCTGTACATATATAATTATATACAGGAGATACCCGGGTTATACCAGCTGTACATATATAATTATATACAGGAGATCCCCATGTTATACCAGCTGTACATATATAATTATATACAGGAGATCCCCAGGTTATACCAGCTGTACATATATAACTATATACAGGAGATACCCAGGTTATACCTGCATGCGCCAAATCAGGAGATATAATTATACCAGCTGGAGAACCATAGGTTTAGTAACAGTATATTTCGTGTGACCATTGACCAATAGGGGCCCCATCATACTGTATAACTATTGTTCTACTTAAGCTAAGATAATGTCGGAGATTTTATTCCCAATATCCCTCTACTCCCACAGGACCCCAGGAGTCTGTACCTCTCAGGTCTCAGACCTTGCCCCAACCCTTGGTCATGTATAATCTATAACAAGTATGATATCATTATAAGCCTGTGAATGTGACCCTATATAGTCCTAATATTCCGCAGGTGACTGAGTGAAGAATCCCAACAATAATAGGAAATCCTATAAAGGACAATACATAAGAGCGAGCTGTGATTCCAATGGGGTGGATTGACAATTCATCAGCGCTGCTCTCCAGCCATTGTTTACCATGCAGCGATACCAAAAAAGATCTATAAATAATTATCTGATAAGATGGAAGTGGCGTATGTCTATGGTGGAAATAAGTGACTATTGATTGTAGCCGGATGAATAAAGTCGCCATTATTAGGATTACTCTATAGTTTCTGAAGGGGATAGAAGATGGGGGACGTCATTGTATACACAACTTATAGACAGTTCATATGGATGAGCCTGTGGGTTCAGTCGCTCATGTTCTTTTTTATTCATGATAAACTAATAAAAAAATCAAATCATTAAATCAAAATATTGTGAGAAATGTATGAATAAAATTCTTCTATATGGGCCCCATAAGGTCAGCCATTCCCTTACCTTTTTCTCATATACCTGAGTTGTGCACCTCTAACCTGGATACAAGATCACTGCCCTATGTGATATCTCCTACATCATCACACCATCAGGGGGCAGTGTGTTCTCCCCACATCATCACAATAACAGGGGGTAGTGCATCCTTCCTCTTATCATCACACCAGCAGGGGGCAGTGTGTCTTCCCTACATCATCACACCAGCAGGGGGCAGTATATTTCCCCACATCATCACAACAGTGGAGGACAGTGTGCCCTCCACATCATCAAAATATCAGAGGGCAGTGCGTCCTTCCTACATTATCACAGCAGCAGGGTGTCCTTCACATCATCACAAATTTAGGGGGAAGTGTGTCCTCCACACATCACACCAGCAGGGGGCAGTGTGCCCTCCATACATCATCATACCAACAGAGGCAGTGTATCCTACCTACAGCATCACACCAGCAGGGGGCAGTTTGTCCTCCCCACATCATCACACCAGCAGGGGGCAGTTTACCCTCTCTGCATCATCATACCAACAGGGGACAGTGTATCCTCCCTACATTGTCACAGCAGCAGGGGCAGTGTATCCTCTCTACATCATCACACCAAGCGGGGGCATTGTGTCCTCCAGACATCATCACACCAGCAGGGGGCATTGTGTCCTTCACACATCATCACACCAGTATTTATCATGGAGGATTAGATTAGATCCATTAGATTGATGCTCCATTGGTACTGCCTGGCTCCACACACCCTTCCCACATATGGGATGTAACTCTATGCACATTTGCAAGAAGATGTTAATATAAGAAAAAAGTTATTCTGAGAAGGTGAGGAAGTAAAAGTGAGAACACCGCTGCGGTTATGTAGCTGCTTATATATACTATATATTTACTTTTGTCTGCGTTTTATGCTCTTCTCCTCAGATTTTTGGCCCTGAATGTGCAGATTAATCAGATTGTTACTGTAAATTTCCCGCCATTAGAAGACAATTTCGTCCCGGCTCCATCTGTATATAAACCGCTGACTTTTTTTTTTTTAGCTTGTATAAAAATATCTCCATTCTGTGAGTTATATAAATGAGGTCATTTACGCTTATTCCGACTTCATAAAAATGAATATGTTCCATTTTGGATCCAATCATACCGTGCTTTGCATGCGTCATTACCCTCTCACACTTAACTACAGAATGTAATCATGCGACGGCAAAAAACAGTCAAGAATTGCCGGATAATCACGCGGCAGCGGCTAAATCCTGCGGAAGAGTCTCGCCCAGATTTATAGAGTATCGGAGTGCCCACACAGGAGATCCATCAGCCCAACTTTACTTCAACTTAATATCTAGTTACAAAGAATAATGACAACAAGTTGAGCCGCGATTGGTCTATAACTTCTATAAATTGAAGGAAATGGGTTTTACATTATGAACTCGAAATTTCCCTTTCAAACATGATTTGTAGGATGTAGAGATGAAGTGTAACCGTAAATGCTGAGATATATTCTGTGGCCTGACAAGCGCTCTTATCTGGGATATTAGCCGGATGGATCCCTCGCATTCATTCCGCTATTTTATGACGGTAAATGTTGAACTGTGCCGGATGTGTTGTCACGTTCCCGGCGACGAATTTAGGTTATTATGGGGGGGGGGATTGTAAAAAACACAAAATCGGTGGAGAGCTTGCTGCTTTATTGTCCACGCTTCAATCTGCTTAGATATTTAAATATTTAGGGTTTCGGATGGTTTATCGCAGGGCTATCGGGCTTCCAGGGATTCTCCAACAAAAAAATTAACTTTTTATGGCCAAGAGAATTTTGATTTTAAAGGAGTCGACATTTGGTTGGTTCCTCTTTGGGACTCTCCTTCATGGACCATCTTAGAAAAGACTATTAAAGGGGTTATCCAGTGCTACAAAAACATGGCAAAAACATTCTTCCAGAGACAGCCCCACTCTTGTCTCCAGTTTGGGTTCAGGTTTTGTAACTCAGTTCCATTGAAGTGCATGGAGCTTAATTGCAATCCGCACCTTAATAACCAGAGAAAGTGGCTATGTTTTTGTTGCACTGGATAACCCCTTTAACCCCTTAACGACAAAGGGCGTTATCCAGCGGCGGTCCCGGGTGCCGCTTGTAGCCCGGGACCATAGGTATTAGCAGGCACGGTCCGATCGCCGTGGTCGCTAATACAGTAATCAGATGCAGCTGTCAAACATGACAGCTGCATCCGATTACCGGATCCAGCGTCTCCCTGGTGTCTAGTGGCGGAGATCGCTCCTCTGGGATGTTATCCCGGAGGAGCGATCTCCGTTTCTGAAGCCGGCCAGGGAACTGCTTCAAGATGGCGCCGTCCCCGGCTCGGCACTCGTTTACTTTCGGCTGCAGCAGCCGAAAGCAAACGAGTGCCGATCTCATGGATCTCTGCAGCATATCTATGCTGCAGAGATCTCAATGAGAGATCAAAGTGTATATACTAGAAGTCCCCTAAGGGGAATAACCCTTACCCCAGGGGGGAATAACCCTTACCCCAGGGGGGAATAACCCTTACCCCAGGGGGGCTTCTAGTATATGTGTAAAAAAAAAATATATAGTGTTGTTGTCAATAAAAAGCCCCCTCCCCTAGTAAAAGTCTGAATCACCCCCCTTTTCCCAGGTTATAAATAAAAGTAAACAAATAAATAAATAAACAAACATGTTTGCTATTGGCGCGTGCGTAATCGCCCGAACTATTAATTAATCACATTCCTGATCTCGTACGGTAAACGGCGTAAGCGCAAAAAAATCCCAAAGTGCAAAATTGCGCATTTTTGGTTGCATCAAATCCAGAAAAATTGTAATAAAAAGCGATCAAAAAGTTGTATATGCGCAATCAAGGTACCGATAGAAAGAACACATCATGGCGCAAAGAATGACACCTGACACAGCCCCATAGACCAAAGGATAAAAGCGCTATAAGCCTGGGAATGGAGCGGTTTTAAGTGACGTATATTTGTTGACAATGGTTTGAATTTTTTACAGGCCATCCGATACAAGTTATACATGTTATATATCGTTTTAATCATAACGACTTGAGGAACGTGCATAACAAGTCAATTTTACCCCAGGGCGAATGGCGTAAAAACACATTTCCCCCAAATAAAAAAAAAAAAATGTTTTCAATTTCACCACACTTTGAATTTTTTTCTGGTTTCGCAGTGTACTTTATGCAAAAATTCAGCCTGTCATTGCAAAATACAATTAGTGACGCAAAAAATAAGGGCTCATGCGGGTTTCTTGGTGGAAAAATGCAAGTGCTATGGCCTTTTATGCACAAGGAGGAAAAAACGAAAACGCAAAAATCGAAATTGGCTCTGTCCTTAAAGGGGTAGTCCACCCAAAAAATTTTTCTTTCAAATCAACTGGTGCCATGAAGTGCCAGAGATTTGTAATTCACTTCTATTAAAAAATCTTAAGTCTTCCAGTACTTATCAGCTGCTGTGTGTCCAGCAGGAAGTGGTGTTTTCTTTCCTGTCTGACAAAGTGCTCTCTGTTGCCTCCTTTGTCCATGTCAGGAACTGTCCAGAGCAGTAGCAAATCCCCATAGAAAACCTCTCCTGCTCTCCAGACTGGAAATAATACAACTTCCTGTTGGGCATACAGCAGCTGATAAGTACTGGAAGGCTTGAGATTTTTTAATAGAAGTAAATTACAAATCTCTGGCATTTCATGGCAGCAGTTGATCTGAAAGAAAACTTTTTTGGATGAACTACCCCTTTAAGGGGTTAAAGGAGCAACTCCCAACAGACTTAAAGGGGCTTTCCAACAATTAAACCTATTGTCAACTATATTATTAATTTATGTATTATGATAAGTTAGGTTATTTTACATTTATGTGGTCTATTAGGCTTCCTTTTGCTTCCAATGTAAACTGGCTGTCAGAAAATAGAAGTCCTGCCATTAGAAAAAATTGATAGCGGACAGGGGGGAAAATAATAAACAATCATTACTTACCTCTCCCCGTGCCTCTCCAGCGCTGGCTTGGCACTCTGGGACCCCCGCTGGACTACGGGACCTGCTTTGGCTGAAACATCACAACCCAACTGATGGACTGCCTGCTCAGCCAGTGACTGAGGTAGGACACCATTGAGGTCACTGATTGGCCCTCGGAACTCAGGGGAAAATGCCATCCTGTGGGGGTCCCGGAGCATGTGACCAGTGCTTTGTGGGCACTGGGAGAGGTAAGTAGTGATTGTTTATTATGTTCCTCCCTGCCTTTCGGCTGTCAATTTTTTCAAATGTGTGGACTTCTCCTTCAATGTCTTTAATAGCCTCACTTCCTGTCTGATATACATCCTGTGTCTGACTTCCTGTTTCAGTATACGACTAATCAAGAATTTAACCAACTCTATGTCAGTAATGTCAGCTAGCATGCAGTGCTAGACCCCTCAGGAGGAAAAGACATCCTCTGAGGATCACCTTGCCCATGCCAGGGATACTCTCAACACAGTACAGGGCAGTGACCCCTATCCAGTTAGGCACTGACCCCATTAGAACAAAGCTACAACTAGCCTACGTATTCTACTGCGTAAAGCATTAGTAACTATTCGGTAAGACTTGCTTCACCCAGCGCAGGGACCTGGAGCGTCATACTACCCTTATAGGATGGGTATCCTGACACTGTAGGGCATTAGGCGGTCAAGTACGTGAGTTTGAATTTTCTTCTTCTCATCTCAACTACACTATCCCGGCAGAGTACAAAGCTACATTGGACAGGGCCCTTAAGACGCTCCTCTACTCTCACTTCTGGTGTTCCAACTACTTCTACCTCTCACCTGCTCCTGCAGCTACAAAAGCTTTGTTTTGTATTGCATTGAAAAAGTACCTCAGTAAACGGACGTTATTTTGGTTAAGCTACTGAACTCTGTCAGTCATTTTGCACTTTTACACACCAGGTTAGACTTGGGTTATCCAAACCTGCTGTAGCAGCGCCTGTCTGACCGGGGTTGGATACCAACGCCACTCCAGGCTACCGTGACAAGTGTCCAAGTGACCCACACCCACATAGCTGCCACAACTCCGCCAGAGCTACCATGGCCAACAGCAGCACCCCACGCTACTAGGTGCGTGCTCCACATTTTTTGGTTTGTTTGTGACTGCTTGGCATACTATTTGGCTCTACTGCAAGTCCTGGGGGTATCAGAGTAGAGGAAGCCCCAGTTAGAACCTAGGAAAGGCAACTACTATAGATGAAGTCCTGATCCGCCATCGATCAGCCAGCTGACATCATTACAATGGTTTCCATGCATTCTGCATTCTTGTACTTTTTCCCGGCCAGATACCCAATGGAAGAAACTATGACAACTTGTACGGGTCCCCATTACAGGACACCCAGGATCACTGTTCCTGACTATATTGTTGCTCATGTTTAGTCCTCTATCTGAGCTCTGATGTCCGTTTACAGGGTTTATTACAGAAGACTCTGTTTTTTCTTGGTAGAGAATTGTTTTGTATTCCTTTAAGGTGAAGCAGAAGAAATCTGTTGTTTCATTATCCGTCTTCCCTCATTGGAGATGTATCCGGCACCGCCGTCCTTTTCGTTATTCCACTCGTCAATAATTCCGTTGCGGTGAGGTTGAAAATATGACAGCTGTGCACAACCTTTACTAGAAATTCTCTCTATTGATCTGGGGAAAGGGAACATAACAAATTCTAATGAGGAGAAGAATCCAAGCCAGGAGAAATAAAACGGTGGACCATCCCTAAAGATTTATAAAGCCGATGTGTCTGGAAACCAGATGAAGTTTCAGTCCTTCCTTTCTTCTGTAAATGAGGATTAATCATTGTGGGTCAAATAGATTCTAGTTCTCCTTAAGGAGAGCCCCCCATAAAGACGCATGGAGACTCATAGTCCATACCTGCTCCACTGGGAATTCTGGGAGGAAAGAATATACAAATAGCTCCCACACCACTTCTAGGAGTCTTAGAACATTGACTGGAAATGTATCTGAAGATGGGCAGTCTTTCCTTTTGGAGAGATCTTTGGCTTGGCAAACGTTCTAAAACTCCTAGATTGACTTGGAGGGAAACCGCTTTGTCTGGTGTGAGAGCTATTTGCATATCCTTTAATTCCCAGATTAATTTCTGTGTAATAAAAAGTCCTAGAGCTTTCAGCCTCCACCACCTATCATGTGTCCTCTGTAGATCTCCACTTAAACCATAGATGACTCAACCCTATAAGCGAACATAAACGGTTAATAGAACTTATGCTTCTTACAGCTAAGGGTTTGTTACAGTGGCATCCTGTCTAGCTCGTACCCTGGGAGCTAACTACTTCTGGCTTTAAGGCACAGCGCCATATATATGTAGTAGTGGCCATGTGTGGTATTGCTTTTCAGAGCAGCTCACATTCCGTGCACAACCCGCCTGGGTACAGTATCACAAAGAAGTAAACAGTTTTGGAGCTCCCGGCATCATAATGACACATGATGCTGGATGTTCTGTTAATCCGTTCTGTTGCACACTGTCGGTATATATGGACTATGCCTACAATGTGGGAATAAGGCCTGAATGTGTAACATCTTAAACTTAACCCCTGACAGCTGGGTCTAAGTTATTGTTGGATTTATGGATGAACTAAAAGAATAACATGTTGGATGGGTCCTGTGTGAAGCAACACAGGCAGAAACGCGGCTCCGGGGAATAATAATAATAATAATAATAATAATGTTTTATTTATATAGCGGTAACAGATTCCGCAGTATTTTACAATTCTGAATATAACAGGAATCTGAATTAAGTTGAAGAGATGGAAGTTGTTAAACTCCTATTGGGATTGTTTTGTTCATAATATTTAAGGGAGAAGTCTGACGGGGGCAGGGGAGAAAAGAACAAGCAACCTATGCTTACCTCTTCTCATGCCCATGATGAGCAGCATGACCGTCCCCGGGAACCTCGCCGGAAGGCATTTTCCCCTGAGTTGGGATGATGCCATGACTTGGAGGAAAATGCCAGTCCCGGCTAGATGTCACTATTGTGTTTGTATATAGCTTATTCTATGTACAGCTGAAGAAGAAGAATAAGAGTTAACTATTGTGTGTCACATGTCTTTCAACCAATCACAGGTGCAGGTGCTTTACCTCCTTTATCGAGCCTAGATTCTGCTCTCTCTCTCTCTCTCTGCGCATACAGCCCCACCAATCACAGGCAGGGTTAGATGGACCCCTGTAGTTAGGACTTAGTTCCTGGTGGGAGGATATAGTTATTCTACAGTCTGTATCTAGTTTGACTGGGACACAACTAAGCAGGTAAACCACAGTTCTTTCGTATAAACAACTGAACCACTATGCACTGCTAGAACTCTACAGGGGGAGAGAAGCCACACAGGCAACACCTTGTCCATGCCAGGAACCTCTCTAGAAAGTTTAGGGCAGTTACCTCAGCAGTCATAGGAACTGACCCCAGTGAAACAAAGATACGCAAAGTCTATGTATTCCAATGCGCATTGCTAGACGTCCTGTAAGCTTTGGGCGTCTGCCTAGCCTGGATAACAAGGACGGGGCTCATACTAACCACCTAGAATGGGTAGCCCGCAACTAGGGGAAAAAAGGCGGTCACATTAGAATTCATCCGTGAGTATTCTCTATATTCCTTCTACACACCTCTAAAGGCAGAGTACTCTTTTACATTGGACAAGGCAACTCAGGCAACAACTCTCCTCTGCAAAGCACATTCTTTTACAAAGCGCCTTATCCCTACCTAAGCTACAAGCAGCTTTGTTACATGCAAGATTGTTTTTTTGTTTTTTTTATTGCATTTGATAGTATTCCCCCAAAAGGAATTTCTTTGTATTGCACTATGTTCTCTTAAGTGAACAGTTCTATTATTTTAAAGCGTTGGACTCTGGCTCCCATACACACCTGAACACTTGGGTCAATCTTTTGTTTTGTTGTGCTGGTGAGGCACCAGGCTGTGGGTCCTACACCAGGTGGGTCCTACACCACTCCAGGCTACTGCGACAAGTGCCCAAATTACCCTAGACCAACTCAGTTACCATACCACCGTACCAGCTGACCTGGCAGGGAGACCACCAAACCCCCCTTGCCTCACCGTGCGACACACTTACTGCCTGAATGGCCAGACCATCAGCCGGTTCATGACGCCAGCTCTGATGGAGATATACCGGAGCCCAGCGGGTGTACTGGAGTAGCGATCCAGCATTGGAGAGGTAAGGGGAGAGGTGAGTCGGTGTAGTTATTTTAGATTCCCCCTGCTGCAAAATTATGCCCTTTAGTTCTCCTTTAACCACTAAGCTTCTATTTAACTGCCGTAAATTGTTCTGCCACTTTAAGTGATGGAAAAGTTCATAAAACTTTCCACCTTTCCCTTAAACTGATCTGTATGTGTTTTCTTCTTTATAAGCGCTACGTGTCAATAAAGAAGAAAATATTTTGGGAATATCATAAAAAAATTAAACAAACACACATATCTGTAAAATCTAATAAAGTGGGATTGAAACCATGTGTTTAATACTGTTATCCCGAAGCATACAAGGCGGTATACAAATAGCGAAAAGGAGCGAGGCCGACCTTGTCCGGACATTGAAGACCTGCTGGTGAAATTGTTGAATGGTTTTTGCCATTAGGATGGAGCTGCGGTATTCCCACTGTTCAGCACGGGCCGCACACATTACAGCTTAATCTCCTTGTGTACACTTCAGAGGCCTTCTGCAGCCGTGTAATCACTTTCCAACTGGGAGGCTGGCGATGTTTATTTTTGAAAGGTGAGAACGATAGAGAGCGGCGCGGTAAGGAGAACCGCTAAATGCTTTATGTGACTTAAATGGAAAAGGTTTTTACTTACATCTAAAAAAAAGTCTTCAGCTATCGATAACATTCAGAGTAATTCAAGAAGTAGAGCTCAATAGATTGATAATTACTTAGGGGAAATGATTACCGATAATATAGCTTTATATATATATATATATATATATATATATATATATATATAAAGAAAGAGGTTTAATGAGTCACTGTGTACATACAACATTACATTACTGATCCTGTACTGATCCTGTACTATACTCCAGAGCTGCACTCACTATTCTGCTGGCGGGGTCACTGTGTACATGCATTACATTAATGATCCTGAGTTACATCCTGTATTATACCCCAGAGCTGCACTCACTATTCTGCTGGCGGGGTCACTGTGTACATGCATTACATTACTGATCCTGTACTGATCCTGTACTATACTCCAGAGCTGCACTCACTATTCTGCTGGTGGGGTCACTGTGTACATGCATTACATTAATGATCCTGAGTTACATCCTGTAATTCTTTTTATTAGAGAAATATAAAACTTAACAAGTATAAATACATAAACATAAACGCGGCTCCATCAGCCAGAACAAAAACAAATACAAAGCTTTCTGCTTATAACAAAAACTACAAATTAATAAATTCTTAAACAATATCTTTACGGAAAGGAAATCATCCCTCACACCTGCCTCACCCGGCCAGTCCAGATTCATTATAAAATAGTACCAAAATGCCCCCAAACTTACCCCAACTTACAACTATTACTACCCCACCACCACTACTACTACCTAACCCACACTCACACCTCACAGCACAAAGAAATAATATAGTAAAGCCACTTTAGACCATGGTTTGAGCCATTCTTGACTCTAACTTAATACAGTCCCTGCTTGGACATAACTGAACAAAATAAGGAAACCAAAACTACACATAAAGCTTCCCCCCCCTCCCCTATATACACACAGCACCCCCCACTCACACACACCCCAACACAATTCACCAATAGTATCAAAAATATTAACTTAAGAATACCAGGTCCGGCTGCCTTATATACAAAATAAATAAATAAATAAATAAATATAAAAAGTAATAATATAAAAACAAACAAACAAACAAAAAAAAAAATAAATAAAAAAAAAAAAAAAAATATATATATATATATAATAATACAGTAAACTAAAACAATAATGCAAATATTAAAATTATAGCAACCATATTACATAAATAATTAAATAATCTAATATACTAACTACAAACCCCATCACCCACACCCCAAATCTGGACATGAGTCTGGGTCCATAAGTTCAGTTCTTGTCCCTCAGTGACCCATGCCAGAACCTCAAGTACCCGTCCAGGGAAAAGCATACAATGTAAACCCCCCCATCACCCCTCCCAACCTATCCTATACCCCATACCATATACAATAACTATAACCGTCCATAGGGTTTATCCAGCCCTCAACTTACCTAAATACCTAAAACACAGACACCACAACACATAACAACAAGGCTCAAGTTCGGTAGCCTGTAAGCCCTTTACCGTTTACAACTGAATAGAAAATTAAAACAGAAACCTAAAGTGTCATGCACAGCCCCCACCGGGATCGGAGGATGGCAGACCAGGTACCTTGAAAGGGCTTAATCCTCATAAAAAGGCTTTTATGGTCCCACTTAGTTTGTGGGGCATAGATGTTAATAAGCCTGAGCTCTTGCCCCTTCATAAGAACATCCAAGATCAGGCACCTCCCCATTTCAAACTCAATAACCCGTCTGCATTCTACAGGAGCAGTAAAAAGGACCGCCACCCCACTATATGGCTCAGCCGCAAGAGACCAGTGTGAAGGCCCATGCCTCCACTCTCGCTTGGCTTTTACTAGTAAGACTTGATCTGTCAACCTGGTCTCCAGCAAAAACAAAATGTCGTCGTTAATACGACCGAGAAAATCAAAGGCTGCGAGTTTAGCCGTATCAGACTTAATGCTGGCACAGTTAGGGTGGTATTACACTGAACGATTATCGTTTGAAAAATCTTTAAATCATTCGGATTTGAACGATAATCATTCCGTGTAATAGCAGGCAACGATTAAATGACCAACGAGAAATCGTTGATCGTTTAATAGGATCCGGACCTATTTTTATCGTTTGATCGTTCGCTCATCGTTCGGTGGAATAAGAATTCACAGCTGAAACGTACGCAATAGCGACGTCAAAACGACCGCAAGAACAATCATAAATAACGATCATCGTTTCGTGTACTTGGGCGAACGATTTCGGGTTGTTTGCCTTAGCGGTCGTTTAGATCGTTTATCGTTACTCGTCAGAAAATTGCTTGGTGTAATAGTACCCTTAATGGAGTGCCACCATTATGGGTGATTGAGTTGGACAGCCTTGACTCTATTTCCTACCCTTCCTTTCCCCCCTTCCCCATCAAAAGAAGATTCTTTTGCCTTCTCTTTAACCCGCTTTAAAGATGCAGACATATCCATACCCAGATCCTCATCTCCTGACCCAGGGGCCACCTGGCCTCCCAAGGAAACTGCCTCAGAAGAAACAGGCTCGGCACCTCCTGGAGACCTCACTGTCTCCAAAATCAGTCCCTCAACCTCGGCTTTGCCGAGGGCTTGATACCTATTGGACAGAACGATCAGAGAGGGGTCAGTCAGGCTTTCCTTTGGCACTTGGCCCGCAACACCGGAGGAGGAGGAAGAAGATGCCCAAGGCCTCTTCTGGCTTTGCCTCCTACTGTCGCACTTACGTTTTTCATTTTGCCCTTTCCCACCATCCTTATCCAAACTTTCATATTGGGAGGAACTGGAGGAAATGGCTCTCTTTGCCTCCTCTTTACGAAGTCTCCTTATCGCTTCATCTAACTCTATATCCTCTAGAGCCTCAGCTGTTCCCTCTAAGCTGGCATCTGGAGCAGGAGCACTGACTACTCCTGCCACCAGGGAACTTCCCAGGTCCCTGCTCCTTCTGCGCTTCTCCTCTCGCCTGAGCTTAGAGGGGGTCTTGTTTTTTACCTTCTTCACTGGCACCAGTGCGCCTTCTCCTCTGCTTGTCCCCTCCCCAGGTGAGGCAAACACAAGGCTCTCCCCATCTTGGGCGGCTGCAGCATTGGAGAAAGAGCGTGGACACCTGTTAAATGGGTGACCAAGGTCACCACACAGGTGACAGCGAATCCGGCCACAGGCTGCAGCCAGATGACCCTCCGCACCACACAATGCACAAATCAGCTTAGTGCAGTTTGCACTAAAGTGGGTGGGATCCCCACACCTGTGATAAAGCTTCGGCTGCACCTGGTAAAAGACTTGGAAGGCAGCAGATGGAATGCGTGTGACAGTGTTTCCTGAAGCCGGACCATCCCCACTCCCCCCAGCAACCACAGAAGAAACAATAACATCAGCATTAATCATTCCCTGCCTAGCTAGGCTGGACTGGCCTACCTGTAGTCTGGCTGAATTTATTACATTACTACAGGATATATTAGTAGTAGCTCTGGCATTAGCAGTGGCATCCCTGGGCTCATTTGACTGGGCAACCGACTTCTCCTTAAAAACATGGGGAGATGCAGCATTTCCACCTGTCCGGCCCTCAGCCTCAGCCAGCACCTCTGCCTCAATCTCCTGCACCGCCTGAAGCATGGCTTCATTAATGTTATGGCTGTCAGAAATGTCCATGTCCATTGGTGTGTACCTGCGGCACCAGACAGGCACTTGACTTAGTGACAGTCTCTTTACTGCTTGCTCTGTCCCCAGCAGTAAGATCATCACTGGCACTTGTGTCTTCTCTTGAAGCCTGGACACTCCTCCCTTTGCCTGCAGAGGAGTGTCCTGCAGCTCCAGATCCAGCCGAACGATCGCCGCTGTGTAATTAGCAGTGAGCTTGGTTGCGTGTAACAAGGGGCGAAACCTGGTGGCTGCTCTGCAACTTGACAGCCTCACACATGTCCCATGCCTGGCCCACGTCTTCAACCTAGTGTTGCTGCCGTTCCTTAAAACCTACCCCAATTTGGCTGACTTGCTCACCAAGGTGCACCGCATCTGTGCGCATTTCCGCAAGTCAACCAGGGAAAGTTACCCCAACTGCTACAGTCAAATTCAAATCAAAGTCAAATTCAAACTCAAAACAGCGGTGGGGGGAGAAGTTGGGAGTCACATGATGCCTTAAATGTTACCCCAACTGCTACAGTCAAATTCAAAGTCAAAACAGCGGTGGGGGGAGAAGTGGGGAGTCACATTATTCAGGGAATGTTACCCCAACTGCTACAGTCAAATACATAGTCAAATTCAATTTAGCATCTTTGTCTTGTCCATTTCAAACCATATTATCTGTGGATGTCATCTTACGGGTGTCCTCTGCCGTCCTTTCACCAGTACCTTCTACCTTTTTTTTAATGTTGTAACCGTTTTGAAGGCAGGATTGACCAGGCCTTTTAACAGTAGCTTCTATCCTTCCTTGGATGTTTTTGTAGCCTTTTTAAAGGCAGGATTGACCAGGCCTTTCAACAGTACCTTCTAACTTCCTTGGACGTTTTAGCCGTTTTGAAGGCAAGATTGACCAGGCCTTTCACCAGTAGCTTCTATGTTTCCTTGGATGTTGTTGTAGCCTTTTTGAAGGCAGGATTGACCAGGATTTTCACCAGTAGCTTCTATCCTTCCTTGGATGTTTTAGCCGTTTTGAAGGCAGGATTGACCAGGCCTTTCACCAGTAGCATCTATCCTCCCTTGGATATTGTAGTAGCCTTTTTTAAGACAGGATTGACCAGGCCTTTTAACAATAGCTTCCATCCTTCCTTGGATGTTGTATTAGCCATTTTGAAGGCAGGATTGACCAGGCCTTTCACCAGTAGCTTCTATGTTTCCTTGGATGTTGTTGTAGCCTTTTTCAAGGCAGGATTGACCAGGTCTTTTAACAGTAGCTTCTATCCTTTCTTGAATTTTGTATTAGCCGTTTTGAAGGCAGGATTGACCAGGGATTTCACCAGTAGCTTCTATCCTTCCTTGGATGTTGTAGCCTTTTTGAAGGCAGGATTGACCAGTTGTTTTTAATAGACAGGCTACCGCACTTGCCCTCTCTTAAAGACTCTTTAAAAGATTGAAAGTGTATTCATTCGATTAAATCAAATTCCGGGGCCTCCTAAAAAGACTGTATTGTTATTCTTCATCCCTACCTCCAAAGATATGCCTCTCGCGCACAACTGCATGAGGGTGTGAGGCTAAATCTAGCCTTAATCCGGCTCTTTTTATATGATGATTGTATCGTCCATCTTTTTCTTTTTGGGTGGTTCATATGCTACCTCTGTTTGAATGGTTCCCTGTGTCCTCACTGCCATGCTGTGTCAGGCTAAATTTTGGGCTGGTTCCTATGCTACCTCTGTTTTAATGTTTCTCTGTGTCCTCACCGCCATGCTGTGTCAGGCAAAGTTTTTGGGTGGTTCGTCATATGCTACCTCTGGTTTAATGTTCCCTGTGTTCTAACTGCCGTGTTCTAACTGCCATGCTGTGGGTGGTTCATATGCCTACTTCTGTTTTAACCAGGCTGTTGCCCAGAATTTGGCATAATGGTGCGATTAGGCAGCCTCAGAGGCATCCATACATGCTGCCCCTGCTGTTTCCTGTCCATTTCCGTTGTGTTTCCATCAACTTCTGAGGTTGACAGGTTTTCACACGACCTTCCCTCTACCGAACTTGGGTCCCCTGCAAAAATTCTCGAGTTTCCCATTGACTTCAATGTGGTTTGTTACTCGAAACGAGCACTCGAGTATCGGGAGATATTCGCCTCGAGTAACGTGCACCCGAGCATTTTAGTTCTCTCTCATCACTAATCCTGAGTTACTTCCTGTATTATTCTCTAGAGCTGCACTCACTATTCTGCTGGTGTCACTCTCTACATACATTACAATAGTGAGTGCAGCTCTGTCATATCTAGAATTCAGCGGCCACAGAGTTGACTATAAATATAAAAAGCCTGATAAAATTAAACAGTAGACTCCTCAGTGTATTAAACATAAGTAGTTGTAGAGAATTAGTTGTGAGGAAGGACAGGGCAGAACATCGCATGAATTGTTCTGAGAAGGAAGATAAGAAAAAACATCAATTCTTCTGTGACTTGCAGACTTGAAAGCCTGTAACAATTCATGTGTACTGGATCCAAATCTGTGTTCAGCCGTGTTGATCTCTGTGAATAATGAATAAAAAGCAGCGAATGACGAAAGAGTAAAACTTTTGTGAGAGTTACTTATCATTCCATAAAAGATGGGAAAAGTTATGAAGAATAAGAAATACCTCACATCTTATCTGTATATAAAACCTTGTACAAAACGCCAAGGACATACAGGTATAATGTATCCACCTACCTATGGGGCCCTACTCTGTATTTAAAGGGGTGCTCATGTGAAAATATTTTTATTTGAAATCAGAAAATTATATAGATTTGTTATGTTATTTACTTCTATTTAAAAATTTTGTATGGCAGAATGGACAGAACCTCCCCACTGCTTGGATGGAGAGGAACCAAGAGTGGGATGCTCCCGAACCATGAGGGGACTAACAAGCTCACAGCCCCACAATGATGCAGTGCCGCAAGAAAACGGCCATCATGGGTAAGTATACAGAGGAGCTTGCAGCCGGAGAGCAAATAAAAAAGAAAAGTAGAATGCTTCTTTACAGTTGCTTTGTAGAAACTGTTGACCTATTCAAGAGATTGGTTCTTGTTTCTCGTGCAGTTATATTAGGCTTTTAAAGGAGTACTCCGTCAAAAATTTTTATCTTTCATTTACTTTAATTTACATCTATTTAAAAATCTCCAGTCTTCCAGTACTTATCAGCTGCTGTATATCCTGCAGGAAGTGGTGTATTCTCTCCAGTCTGACACTGTGCTCTCTGCTGTCACCTCTGTCCAGAGCAGTAGCAAATCCCCATATAAAACTTCTTCTGTTCTGGACAGTTCCTGACATGGACAGAGGTGGCAGCAGAGAGCACTGTGTCAGAGTGAAGAGAATACACCACTTCCTGCAGGACAAACAGTAGCTGATAAGTACTGGAAGACTTGATATTTACAAATTTGTATAACTTTTTGACACCAGTTGATTTGAAAGCATTTTTTTTCCTTTTGAGTACCCCCTTAAAACTAAGAACAACACAGTTTATGTTTACCTCCCCCATTATCTTACTATCTTTTGATGCAGCAGACTGGCACTGAGTATTACCGTTTAGTTGATTATCAGCACTCCTCTTCCCCACTTAGACTGCTTATTAGGGATGAGTGAATAGTATTCGATTGAATCCTATGCTTTCCGAGCTATTTGTTTTAGTTCGAATATTCGAACAAAACCTCAGTAAAAATTCAATTCGCCCTCCCACCCTTCTTGACGCTTTTTTCCAGCCAATAAACATGCAGGGGGGGAGGGACAGGCACTAGGAATAGGCAGGACCTAGGAGGTTTTTTTTTAACTGTGATTCGCTGGCTAAACCATGTGACCTCCTGAGTATACGAATATGGGATTTCAGATTAATGTCAATTGCTGGTTGGAGCTAGAGTGGGACAGACTGTATACCAGGGAAAGAAAGCTTTTAGGTGAAGTTAGGTAGGAAGGGACCCCCAAAAGCCCTTGTTAGGGCTAAAAGTATAGAAAGTATTTAGAAGGTGTTTTCAGACAGGCAGTGTGTTCAGGGTCCTATAAGACAAAGCGATTTTTAACGTTTACCGATTGCAAACAAGATTGTTTATCGTTAACCTGAAATCGTTCACCATATTACACAGAACTATAATCGTTAGTTACGATCATTATTGCAAACATTACTACGATGGTTTACTTCATCTGATCCCAGCAAAACAATAAACAATGTGTAATTACACTTAACGAGTCAGTAGTGAACAAATGCGGAACTTGAGCGAACAAATGTGAAATTACAACGAACGATTATTGAACAATAGTTAGCAAACGATAATCGCCCTGTGTAATAGGGCCCTTGGGTAGGAAGGGGCCCCCAAAAGTTAGTTACAGCCAGGCATGCTTCCCCTGCTGTCCCATATGCACCCAGAGGGGTTGGCATAATTTCCTGAGGTGTGATTGTGCACTTGGTGACCTCCTAGTGGTCGAATATTGATTTCAACGTCCCGAGTATTTTTCTACCATAGGCTTTAATTAGGTTCGATGTTCGATCGAATATACAAATATCGGGGGCTATTTGAATCGAATTTTCAAATATTTCACTATTCGCTCATCTCTGCTTATCCAAGCCACCCTGTAGTGATAATGCATTCAGTACTGTACAACACTACAGAACTTTCCGTCAGTTAGTTCAGTCTGAACATGACCCTATTATGATCACTCTTTGCATACAATCGTTAAACTAATTTATGATCCCATCACAAATCTAAACCAATGGACCGTAACTTTAGCAATTATCCCAGTCACACAAGTATCTTCCATCTCTCGGCAGCTCCCGTCCGGGTTCCCGCTTACTGAAGTATACCAGAAAAGTAAATTGGTTTGACCTGACCTCTCTTTCCTAAAGCCATGTTGGTTCCTGGTGATGATATCATTATCGGGAACATGTTCTCCAATATTGATCTCATAATAAACTCTCAATAAGTTAAACCTTTTTGTCTATAAGTGTCAGGCTTTGTTCCTGAACCTTTTCTGAGATAACATTACATTAGTCTGTGACCAGAGCACCGGCACCTGTATGGAGGGAAACCTTCACTAGCAAAAAGGATGGTTTTACAATGGCCAAGTCCATTTCTTTTAAAGATACCCATAAAAACTTTGAACACCTTATAGGGACACTAAACCTTTATCGAGACACTGATCACTAAACCCTGATAGAGACACTGATCACTAAACCCTCATAGAGACACTGATCACTAAACCCTCATAGAGACACTGATCACTAACCTCTCATAGAGACACTGATCACTAACCTCTCATAGAGACACTGATCACTAAACCCTCATAGAGACACTGATCACTAAACCCTCATAGAGACACTGATCACTAAACCCTCATAGAGACACTGATCACTAACCTCTCATAGAGACACTGATCACTAAACCCTCATAGAGACACTGATTACTAAACCCTCATAGAGACACTGATCACTAAACCCTCATAGAGACACTGATCACTAAACCAAGAGGACACGAGGGTTCATCTCAGTGCTGTGTCCCCTTGCTTCTTACCGTCTCTACTCAAAGCTGATCGAAGAAAGATAGAAATGTACAGTACATGAATACTTCCTTCCCTGACCTCCCTCCTTTTTTCTTCCCTTTCGTCCCTTCCCTCCATCTTTACATGTATTTTTCTCCACAGTGCAGAACTCTTCTTACATGTTACAATGAATTAAGAAACGTCCTCCCTTCCTTCCCTCCCTTCCCTTCCTTCCCTCCCTTCCCTTTTATTCCCTCCCTTCCCTTCCTTCCCTTCCTTCCCTCCCTCCCTCCCTTCCCTTCCTTTCCTTCCTTCCCTTCCTTCCCTTCCTTCCCTCCCTCCCTCCCTCCCTTCCTTTCTTCCTTCCTTCCTTCCCTTCCCTTCCTTTCCTTCCTTCCCTTCTCTCCCTTCTCTTCCTTCCCTTCCTTTCTTCCCTTCCTTCCCTTCCCTCCCTTCCCCTTCCTTCCTTCCTTCCTTCCCTTCCTTCCCTTCTCTCCCTTCTCTTCCTTCCCTTCCTTTCTTCCCTTCCTTCCCTTCCCTCCCTTCCTTCCCTTCCCTTCCTTCCTTCCCTTCCCTTCCTTCCTTCCTTCCTTCCTTCCTTCCTTCCTTCCTTCCTTCCCTCCCTTCCTTCCCTTCCTTCCTTACCTCTCCTTCCTTCCTTCCTTCCTTCCTTCCTTCCTTCCTTCCTTCCCTCCCTTTCCTTCCTATCCTTCCCTTCCCTCCCTTCCCTCCCTTCCCTCCCTTTCCTTCCCTTGCCTTCCCTTCCTTCCGTCCCTTCCCTTCCCTTCCTTCCTTCCCTTCCCTCGCAGTGCACTGTGATACCATGATATCATGTTGCGGCAATGTGTTAGGCGGCAGCTACATATATACTTATCCTATAATAACACAAAGATGTAAAGCACCAGACCCAAGAGCTGCAGTCACATTCATCTTTCCTGAGCCTTTTTGGCCCATTACTCCGACCAGGACAAGCCATTAGTGATGACGCCATTAGTGTTGCTGGAGACCGTGTCCCCGGCTGTCTGCTTCTTGTAAACACCGATGAGGAAAGTGCATCCAATGGGACCAAACCGCCATAGTTATGAGTTATGGGACCAACATTTTCTGCACAAGCTTTTTAACTGTTAACATAGTTGATATTTTTTGGGATATTTTCTCTTTTCCCTGCAATTTTGTGATTTACCTTGTCTGAGCGCCTTCCTGCAGCTTTTATTGGAAACCTTGGAGCAGATTCTGCACCTTCAGACTTCTTATTTGTGCATGTATTTCTCTCTTTACATTTGGTGTAAGATACATTTACTTAGATTTTTATATTGTTTGTGCTTGGTCAACATGTTAAAATAGTTTATCAATAATCCCTTTAAATAATTCCCCTCTTTCCTCAGTGTTGTTTTTTAAAGGGACCGTATCACCTATATATTTAACTAAAAAAGAAAAAAGCTAAAATTGGCGGCACCTCTATGCCTCTGTTCACACTGTAAGTTGCACGCCGCATGCGGCGACAATACAGGCTTAGAGAGCAAAAAAGGGAAGCAGTAACCTACAGGTGCAAGTGCTTACCGTATATACTCCTCCGATGTAAAAACCTACTCTATAGATATTAAAATGATCTGTTTGATCAAACCATTTGATCAAATAGATTTTACCGTTCTGGACAGTTCCTGACATGGATAGAGGTGGCAGCAGAGAGCACTGTGTCAGACCGGCGAGAATACACCAGCATACAGCAGCTGATAAGTACTGGAAGACTTGAGAAGTCTGCATAACTTTTTGACACCAGTTGAACCCCCCCACCGGAGTATCCCTTTAAGTGTAGAAAAATGTGCCAAATTTTGAGTCATGTTTTGGTGCAACCGATGTACCAGATTACCAAACAGTCTGTGCCACTGTTATAGATCTAGCACCTGCACTCACCTCCCTGGTTCCAGCACCGCAGTCTGGTATTCTATCACTCTGTCTCTGCTCTGTGGTCACTTCAACACTTCTATTGTGGCCATGATGATGATGATCAAAATTCTTCTTTTTCTTCTTCTTCCTGATAATATTATTATTATTATTATTGTTATTATTATTATTATTGTTATTATTATTATTATTATTATTTTTCTTGTTGTTGTTGTTATTATTATTATTTCAATTAAAAACCTTCTATATTAAAGAAGTATTCCAGAAAAAAATAACTTTAGGCGATTGTGTGTGTGTGAGGGGGGGTCCGACCTCTGTACCCCCCACCAATCTCCGTAATCTCAAGTAAGCCAGAAGTGTGCTGTACTCGGCTCTTTCCATCGGCTCCATAGGAATGAATCAAGACTGCCCGATATGAAGATCATCAGAGGGGTTCAGAGGTCAGACCTCCATGATCTCCTACTTTTCCCCTATGCTGTGGATAGGGGAAAAGTGAATTTTTCCTGGAATACCTCTTTAATTATATATCGTCCCATATTTAAATATGAGTTTAAGCTTAAAGAAAAAAATAAATAAAATAAATAAATAAATAAATAAAACTCAAACTGTAATAATGGATTTTGAATGGAATGAATAATATTTGAACTTGCTGTATTTGTTATATGTTCATTCTATCTTACCTAGTTGTTTTATAATTACTTATTATTATTCCTATTAATACCCATTAGTAACTGCCCGAAAACTTGTTACAACCTTAATTTCCCTCCAGACGGTAAGCAGTGAGTCATTTTTCTAATTATTTCCTCCTTCGGAAACAATTCTTTCGATCTGATCCCCGGCTTGATCCTGTTGCTATGAATCGGCCCTGGAAGCTGGTGGAGTCGGCTGGATAATCACTGCTGTTGGTGTGGACAAGACTTATAGGAGTCCTGAAGAATTTGTACTTCCCAGATTAGTTATACAGACTGCCTTCTCTTATGAATCACTGAATAATTTAAATTGAAGATAATGATATATGCTCCAATAAAAATGCATTTGGTATAATTACAATTTTATTTACAGGCCACTTAACTCCTGCTCAGTGAAGCTTCCCATTCTAAATTGCTAGTGACTTCTCCAACTATAAAATGCTTAATTATTTTGTCTTCCATTATGCTGAACCAGTTTTTTTTTCTTTAATAAAAATTAGAAAAGGACCTTTATATTCCTTCTATTTATTAGTTTCTGCTTAAAAGTTATTTGAAAATAATTTTTAACTAATATTTTGCTGAAGGTAAAAGGACATTAACTGCTTGAAATCCTACGATGTGTCTGATGGTCACTAACTGCAGCCAGAAGCCTACAATCCGGAGCCAGGTCATAGCTGGAACACGTAGTCACATCAATAAATTGGAGGCTCTACCAACTTGTCATAAATAAAGGGGTGCTATTCCATGTCTAGAATGAATCATGCAACAAACCAAAAAAAAAAGACCTAAACATTTCAAATCACAATTTTCACTTAACAAAATATACCAAGCAATGCTCAATTATGCTCAAACAGTCATGGGATATCCAACCCTGGAGAGGTTCTTCTCAGTCTTTTGACTGACTGGTCTCTCTACCTGTCTGGAACCTGGAAAATCAGATCGCCGGTCCAATGAGGATCCGGACCTGGCTCTTGGTCATCATAAAAGAAAGCTGAGGCAGTCTCCCAGCACTGACTATTAGGTTTCAGACCCTGGTCCCAGCTCCCCCTGTCTATACCTGCGATCCCCATCCTAACTTCCTCTGCTTGCTTGACTTTTGTTACCTGACCTCTGGCTTGAATTTTGACTATGTGATTGGTACCTGATTGTGTACTACGCTGCCCGTTTGGTTCTGACATTGCTTGTTTGACTATCCACTATTGTGTTTGTTTGTCTGTCTTGTTCTGTGTGCACGTATCTAGTACAGGGAATGTCTTTGTGGTTGTCCACGGCTGCCTAGGGCCGTTTGAGGCAAGTAGGTAGGGACAGTTGAAGGGTTCAGAATCAGGGATCACTGTCATGTCTTATCCCTGCCTCCCCGTCCCTGACAAGTACTGTCTCCTTCCTTCCCTTCCCCTCTCCCTCTCTCTCGGCCTTCCTACCATCCTTCTTCCACCCCATCTCTTTCTTCCTTCCGTTTTTCCTCCCTTTCTCCCCCCTGCTTCCCAATCCCCTTTCTTTCTTAATTATATTCTCCTACCTTCCCTCTCTCCACTTTACTTTTCTCCCTCACCCTTTACCTCCTTCCCTTCCTTCCTACTTCCCTCTTTTGTTTCTCCTTCTTTTTCCTCTTCCCTTTCTTCCATCCATCCTTGCGCCATGCTTCTTTCCCATCCTGCTTTACTAGCTTATTCCTTCCTTCCTTTCTTTTATTTCTATTGTTCCTTCCCTCCCTCTATCATTCCCTTACTTCCTACATTTTCCTTCAATTGTTCCCTCCCTCAGTTCCTCCCTCCTTCCTTAAATACCTCCCACCCTTTTTTCCCTTCTCCCCTCCTTTTTTTCCCTCATTATTTCCCTGCCTCCTTCTATTTCTATACTGTTCAAAAACATCTGCTTAACTTGCTGTATGTTGAGTTATCAGAAGCAAAATCTGCAACTCCAGTGGATCCTCATGGCAACACACAAGCATTTCATTATTGTGCACTAATCGTATTCTACAGTACAACAGACAAGTGTCTGTTGTACACCTACACTTGTACATCTACACTTTACTGACCTGACCAAAATCCTACGGGTCTACAATGGTATGATGTGGGTTGGTAAACCCAAAGGTTGGAACACTCAGCAATAATATGAAGGGCAAAATGTCTCTGTAATTTTTTTTTTTAAATCTGTTCTTAGACTAAGTACATGTGATGCACAGTAGTATGGCATATACCTAAAAATAGTGTTGTGCGTTGAGATTGAGTATAGTGCTCTATTGAGCATTGGGGTGCTTCAATTTCTGGCATGCTGACGGAGTTCTTTTGTAGAAACCTTTTACATTTTTTTTTTTACTATATTTACTTTACACATTCCTTCAAGGGACACAATATACAAAAAATGGAATGAAAAAATTGGTTAACCAGGCATCCTCCGCTCTGCCGAACAGGGGGCACTTGGTTAAATGCTTGAGTCTCCCATTGATTTTGAGTTCAGCCCTTGAGCATTGAAAAATTCTCTACTCGACTTGCCCGCTCAACACTAGCCATAAACCATGTAAGAAAACTTATGAGGTTTACCATGAATTATCATAGTTTTCTGGCAAGTACAGGTGGAGTACATGATATTTATTTATTATTATATGGCTTCACCTGTACTTTCAATAGGACTACAATTCTCCATATACAGTACTCCATGTGGAACAAAATGCATCGGGGCAAAGACATTGACCGGATATTCTAGTCTGCAGGACAATGTTGCCACACATGTCAAAGGAAGGCAATGGTAACTGATGTTGAACCTGGCACTGAAGGGCAGAAGAGCACAGAGAAGAGAATAAACCATAGGGAAATCTATTTTTACATATTTTATGTATTTTTAGATAATAAAAGAAAAAAAATACATGATATGTATAAAAGACATAAAATAATAGTATTTGGCAGGTCTGCTCCCCTGTTCTTCTCACTCTTTTCTCATATATACTTATCGGATAATTTTGACCTTTGGGGTTCTTTGCAAATAGTTTGCGCTATCATAGTCTATCAATCATTCCATTTGGTATACATTCGGAAGACTAGCAGAAGTGATTCTCGTCGAGCTTGCAAAATGTTACTTCAATTTGTTGAATATTATTCCGTGTAGGATTTAGGTCAAGAGGGGTAACGCTAACTCCAAAGCACACTGAATGTGTCTGCAATAAAATTCCCTTCTTGAATAATTCATACATAACAGCATAGGTGACTCTTCAAGCTTTTTGAATTAAATAGAATTGATTTCTCACTTTTTTTTATGTTCGGCCTTAGAAGCTTTTTTTTTTTCTTCTACTTTTACTTCTCCCTAACAAATAAAATATTGATTGGGCTTCATTGTACATATGTTTTATTTAAACTTTGACCTTTGTCAACTTGTTATGTCTCCGCGTGAAAATGCTGCCATATTTTTGACTCTGGGCAAATTGTCTTCTTCTATTAAAGGTGAGATTAAATGGAATCTTCTCTGTGTCATGACTGCTGGGGAAGGAAAAATAAAAACAATCTATACTGCAGATCTTAAAGTGAAACTGGGATTTGGGGTTGGTTAGGCTTAACATAATAGTCACTTTATGTGCAGAGAAAATCATTAAAACAGGACGATAATGGGAATTTTAGTGGTTCTTTATGTTTGACACCTAGAGTCATATATATTTATATATATATATTTATATATATATATACATACACCTACAAAAAAATATACTGTACCCAGATATAATGCAATCACAAATAAATGTTTATTGATAACAAAGACATATAAAAAATATCATAAAAACACAAACTGAATCAGAACGGCTGATGACAAAAAACATGGGTAAAGTGCATATACTAAAGTGCCGGCGTATAGTATAAATGTGCAAAAATGCAAGTGCTGTAAGTATTACAAGTAAAGTGCCTGGCACGATAAATAAATAAGGTCTACATGTTCAGCAAGGGTTCATTACAGTAAACAACACGTCCCAAAAGAACATGAACCAATATCACAGAAAGCCCTATCACTGAAACATTACCTGATCTGTATGTTCATACAATACCCATGAGATGCGCCCCGACGCGCGTTTCGGCAACACGCCTTTATCGAGGGGTGGCGCCATACTACTAGATCTGATTTTTTATATCCCCTATTCCTGGCACTAACCAATGAAGAACTCCATTCCAATCATAATAATAACAATCACCTGCATGTATTGTCGGCGCATGTTCACAGGGCCATCCGTCTCAAACACTTCCGGGTCCGAGCACACATGACCCACGCCAAGCGTGATCACGTGATGGTGCTCCGAGCCGCAAGTGGTGTCGGGAGAGACCTCGCACATGCGCACACATGCGGACAACATAAGGGAATGCATGAGTGTCATTAGTATATGAATGGACGTACTATCCCATCGGCTGTTAACTACATTATGGTCTCCCAAAGTGGTTGCTATCCAATCAGCTGTAAACTACATTAAAGTCCCCCAAAATAATTAATAGTGTGGATCTGCCACAAAATTCAATATAAAATACACTAATTAATACATAATACATGTGCAAAATATGCTCACAAAAATTGTGTATGATGTGCCATAGGCACAAAAAATGCTAGTGTTGGATAAGTGATATATTTACAAAAAAATGTACAGATATGTGTTAAATCATTGTGAAAGTGCACAGTGTAAAATTTATATAAAACGCATAAAAAACGCATGTCACAACAATACAATGTGAATAGTGCCAAAATGTACAAAATACTAAAAAATTCATGAAATGTGAAATTACTCGCTGATCCAGTGAAAAACAAATATAAAGAGTGAGAATCAAATATTTGCACACAAAAAGAAATATATTTAAAGAAAATTAAAGAATTAATTAGATAAAAATTAATCAATTAATTAATTGCAAGAATTATGTTTTAATATAAAAAATAATAAATAAATAATAAATATATATATGAATTTTCAGATATTAGATAATAATCATGACCATAGATGAAAACTGGGACAATATAAATACAATTATATGATGTGTAATAACATAAGAATATAGAATTGTAGAACCCAATTCTATATAACCCAAGGGGTAAACATATATATATAACGCTCAAAATAACACACTCAAAGCAAATAATCAAATAAAAAAGGTATAAGATATATATAAATATGACTCATAGATGTCCTATACAACATATTGTAGTATTCTTTCGCCGTTGATGTAGGAGATGGATATGGACGTCTTCAGAGCCTATGCCAGAAATAAAATAAAATAATCTAAAAACAAAAAAAGAAGATACATTAATACCTAAATACACACACAACAAATAAAATCAGATCTACATGATCAGAGGAATGGGGCAAAACTCACTACTTCATTCAAACCCATAGGTTGCACCGTCTTAAGGACCCATATCCATCGTGTTTCGCATTGAGCTAATTTTTTAGCTACATCCCCACCACGGGTACCCATATTGATTTTGTCAATTCCCTTCACTTTCAGTTTTGTTGAATCACAATTGTGATATTTGTAGAAATGCCGGGCTATCGGCTTCAGTGACTCGGGATCAGTTGTATCTTTGGCTTTCAGAATGTCACGTATATGTTCACGGACACGTGTTTTCAATTCTCTGGTAGTTAGTCCGATATATATTTTTGAGCATGGGCAGGATGCATAATACACCACTGCCCGACTGGAACATGTGATATGTTGCGTGATCTTAAATTTTTGTGTTCCCGTACTGTCTGTGAACTCCGTTTCCTTCACTATGTTTGGGCAGGCAATGCATTTTCCACATGGATAACATCCCCAAATCTTCTTCTTTGCCCCAAAGCACTGTCCAGGAGGATCAGTGATGTATTCACTTTTAACAAGCATATCCCTGAGATTATATATATCAGCTTTTTATGCCGGGGTTAGAATAAGTGCATGCTGTCAGTATGACAGCAAGGCCGATCTCCTGCTACCTGCTACCCAAAGCAGAGAATGTTCCGTTTCAGGTAGTTTAACCCATTACATGCGGCAGATTTTGAAAAATTAGATTGGTCATTAAGGCCCAAACTAGGTGCAGCATGTATGTTTATGAAGCTCCTCCTACTCTGCACTCATTATCTGTAATTAATTGCACCTGGTTTAACTTGTTACCTGTAAAAACAAACACCCATTTAAATATTCACACTTCAACCTCTCCACTATGGCCAAAAATAAAGAGCTGTTTAGGGTTACATGGGACATGATTGTAGACCTGCACAGGGCTGAGATGGGCTACAGGACAAAAGGGAGGTAGCTTGGTGAGAAACCAACAACTATTGGTGCAATTATTAGAAAATTGAAAAAACACAATTTTACTGCCAGTCTTCCTTGGTCTGGGGCTCCATGCATTATGTCACCTCATAAGGGAGGACCTGGTCAATGGCCTGAAGAGAGCTGGGACCACAGTCTCAAGGTTATCATAATTAACACATTACACCATCATGGATTAAAATCCTGCAGGGCATGGGAGAAGATTATGTGGTCAGGTGAGACCATAATAGAACTTTTAGGTATCAACTCCGCTCACTGTGTTTGGAAGAAGATGGATGAGTACAACCCAAATAACACAGTCCCAACTGTGAAGCATGGGGGTAAAAACATCATAGTTTGGGGGTGCCTGGGTCACAGACTATGTCCTATGCCTGTATACATATTTTCCAGGACTCCCTAGGGCTGAATCCAACTTCTTTCGCCATTGGTATTCATATAACAAAGGATTAAATTTGAGCATGCTCATCTTTAGTACTAGCTACTACATACTAAGAACATACCCCAAGACGGATCACCCTGGAGATGCTCTGACCCAATGATCTAGCCATTACAATTTTGCCCATGCCACAATCGCTCAGATTCTTACACCTGCAATTTTTTCTGTTTCCAACATCAATTTGCAGTATGATCCCCCCCCCCCCGATATCAGACAACCGATATTATTAATTTCACCTGTCAATCATATAACAAGACTCCTATCACATTGGTCCTCTGTTCAGTTTGTTACAGAAGAGTAATGTAGTTCTTCTTGCCGTCAGCAAGGATCTGATGTGTAAAAAAACAAATAAATAAAACCATGAAATAATATTTCCAAGTTTCATTTTCCGTAACTGAAATGTTATCAGCGTGAAGATAATCCTGTCTAGACCAGACTAGAAAAATGGAGGCAGCCGCATTGTTTAGGAGGTACAATAAGAGCCCTAAACAGTTGTCATATTCTTCTACGAGGACTGTAAAACTATATTGACATTAAGTAGATGCAGTGAATCCCGCTTATTATCACTACGGCTGGATGGTGGCTGTTCTGGAATAATATGTATTACATTCTGTCTTTTCAGATTATTTGTAAGGAAATGTGACGGCTGAATAGAGTGGCGCCTACGTATCCGTCCCGTCCCCTGTTTACATGGAAATAATGGTAATGTGTTAGCTCTATCTACATGATCATAAAGCTTATGTTATAGCAGAATATTGTCCCCATCTGCAGTATCAGTAGATTTGTTTTACTCAACCATATAAGACATATTTTTTTTATTTTTGATATTTTTGGATTCTAGCACTATAGAAGTTATTATCTTCCCAGAGAAGTTCTATGATGTTTTTGGCAGATCTCAGGCCCCTTTCACACACAGGAAAATTTATCTGAATTTCTTATCAGAAAATCTGAATAGATTTCCTGATCCGAAGGGTTCGGTTGGGCACTGAAATCCTTCATGATTTTTTTTTAAGGGTTTCCATGTCGGAAAATAGGCCCAGAAATGAAAGGACTTGTCCTTTAACTGTCTGGAATACAGGTACCCTATGGAGCATTCGGAATTCTGGACAGCTCCATAAGTGCATCCAGAAACTGTCCAGAATTCCAGATGCACTGCATGGCAGTCCAGACAAGGGCCACCAGGTGCTGTGTCAGGCCCTTTAACTGTATGCCCCCCTAATTAGGAGCACATACAGTTAAATGCAGCACTGTGAATCACTCTTTTGGCTAGGGGCACCATTATGCCTCTGGCCACAAGAGGCTACTCTCGGCTCTTGGTAAACAATGAGAAGGACACTCACCAAAGGGCTAAAGTCCTTTAGTTTGCCCAGGGAAGGGGAACCTTTTGCTTTGGCAGTTCAGGCATGATGGGAATTGTAGTTTTGCAACAGCTGTAGGGACGAAGGTTGCCTTATCCGTCAGTTTGCCAATCGGCAGGATATTGATGGATTGTCAGTTTAAGTGAACAACCTGTTCTCTGCAAACTGAAAACATTGCAATCTCCCCATCTATAACCAGCAGATTCATCATCAGTGATCAGTCCTATAGACATGATATACATAGTCTTATGGTTGGGAACCCATTTTGTGAAGCTCAGGCCTCATGAACACAGCGACTTTGTGTGTCCAGAGGCACATAGCATCCCAGAATGTTTGTATTGCATAACCATGTATTGCACGTACCGTATTTTTCGGACTATAAGGCGCACTGGATTATAAGGCGCATTACCAAAAGCGCCTGCTAAAATGTCTAAGTTCATATATAAGGCGCACCGGATTATAAGGTGCACCCGGTTATAAGGCACACCGGATTGTAAGGCGCAGCGCAGCATTGACAGGCTATGGCACACTGAAGCAGGCGGGATTCCATGGTGAAAGTTCCGCCTGATTTACTCGTTTGAACTTACCCTAACTCAAGTGAAGAATTAATTCACATATAAGGCGCACCAGACTATAAGGTGCACTTTCGATTTCTGAGAAAATTATAGGATTTTATGTGGGCCTTATAGTCCGAAAAATATGGTACTTAAAAGATATTCCCCCTTTCTGGAAAAGATTTATTCTTTTAAGTGGTCTTCTGGGCAAATAAAACTTGCCCACTGCCTTTCAATGCATAAAACGTTACATACCCCCCCTCATTCTTCAGTTGTTCTTGCTGTCAGATTTTCCAGTCTTCCATGTATTCCCATTCTGCCATCTCACTTGCTCTGCTCTGTCATTGGAAGTAAGGGTGGTAGGTTTGCAGTTTTTTATTGATTTAATGCACAGAGACACGGCAAACCAAGACTTTTTTGCTAAAATGTAAGATAAGGTGAGGTAAGGTTATAGGCCCACAAAGGTATATTATAACCTCATATGCAAAAATACTGCAGAGACACCATCACTTGTTTCTCAACTTTAATAAGCTAGCCAGACTTTCCTCCGGGAAGAAACAACCAAGCCAAGGGGGATCTCCAATCAAGGAAACCACCTTCCAACAAGCCTCAGCCAAAAAATGACTTGTGAAATACCAAAGCAAGGTATCCATCCACAGACAGCTGTTTTGGGGTATTTGCCCCTCATCAGTGTGGAGTAGGATTCTGACTAGTTGGAGCAATGCCTAGTAAGTGCATTCAAGAGAAGGGGGCAATGTTCCTAGATTCACTGACTTGAGAAACACATGGTGGTGTCTATGCTGTGTTTTGGTTGATCTCCCTTTGGTCACCCATCATTCTATTATACATAGACTTTACAGGGCATAATACTATGGTCACCACTAGAAATGAGCAAAAAAATTTGCAAAAAAAGTTCATCTCAGCTGGTTAACCAAACTTTAACGCAAAGTTCAGTTTCATCCGTACCCAACCTTAAATGAATTGCACTAAAACAGCAAAATGATTGTAGGCCTTGAGATGTATAGCTCATTTATACTTACCTGTCTGTGCTCCCCCATGTCCTTTTTCTCCAGTGTCCCCTGCAGCTGCTGAAATCCCATTCGGCCAATCACTGACTGAGAAAAGACTGCACCTCGGCCTGTAATTGGTTGACCTGCCTGTCACTCTCATCTCGAGAGTGAAAGCCCGTTCAGCCCATCACTAGCTGCAGTGTTGTCCTGCCTCAGTCATTGATTGGCTGAGTGGGCTGTCACTCTTGTCTCTGATTAGCCGAGCAGGGTCTCTCTGCAAAAAGTTCAGTTCTGTACTGAACCAAACTTTTTTTTAAAGAGCTTTAACATGGTTGTGTGCAAAAGGGATTGTTTGAATACAAGAGATTAATAAGAATAAGGAATATATGCTTTTCCAATCCGGAAGTGCCCATGCATTAATATCCAAGGCTGACTTTTCACTTTGTCCACAATAGTTTTAGAAACTTTATTCCAAATGCAAATGAGAGTAAAATGATTAGCTGAAATAATTCTGAATACATTAACTATTAATAGCGGATCGCTCCATCGTGAAATCATCGCCTGTTATGATCTTCATTTTGAAGCCATCAGAATAGATTCAGGAGGAAGATAATTTATGGATTTTGTGGCTTTCAAATTGGATGACAACTTGACTCTTTATAAAATGACCTGTCTACCATTAGGAAATCTTCAGGACTTATTTTGTCCTGATTTTAAATTAGTTTTTTTATACGACAACCCCCCCTGTCCCTGACTCATTGGGGCTCACAATATAATTGTCCAATTCAGGAGAGGATGTAGCTACAATGTGCAGACAAAACTATGCCTTAGCTCTAGGGAAGTCGTCATATTATTTTACTGGCAAAATTGTGCGACCATAGGCCACTGGATGCAGGTCTGGTTTAATCCCAATTGGGTAGCTCCACTGTGGGCCCTACCCTTAGGCTGCCCATACATATTAGATATCTGTCAACTAAACTCAGTGTCCCTTCAGTGCCCTGTGTCCCTCAGTGTCCCCCTGCCATCATCCTCTCCAGCAGCCACAGCCCGCACAGATCTGGGAGTCAGGTCGTGACATCACCATGTTATCCAGGAAGTGACATCACCATGTTATCCAGGAAGTGACATCCCCATGTTATCTAGGAAGTGACATCACCATGTCATCCAGGAAGTGAAGCCTTGATGCAGTAGTAAGTGCAGGGAAAAAAGCACTTTATAAGCATTACCTGTAATAAGTAAATATTGGTGATTTGTATAACTTTAGAGGGGCAATACAATACTTTAATAAAAAAAATTGCCAGACTTCTTTCATTTTAGTAGAACCACATGACTATCTAATGTGTATGGGGATCGACTCTACCCTGATAGCAGATATTGAAGAAAGAAGAATAAGCCATGTTGGGTTTCCACTAGTGTGGAGCGAGCAATGAGCCCCATTGAATTCAATGGGAGACTTGTGCATTTAACAAGGTTTCCCCTGCTTGGCTGTCCATTCCCAATAGAATTTAATTGTCCAGGAAATCTATGCAATTTTTTTTTTTTAATCAAGAAATCGGGATAGATTTCCTGACCAATAGGGTTCTATTGGGCATTGATACCCAATCAAGTGGAACCTGGTAAAATGTTTAAGTTTCGACTTTCCTGACAAAAAAAAAGCCCTTAAAATGTAGCATTCCAAAAGTTAAAATTTTGTTTTGGTCTCAAAGGCATAAAGCACCTCGGTCATGAAATGGTTAAAGGACCAGTTCCACTTCATTGGATTAAGAGAACCTGGAGCCATTTCTGGCCATTATAGTATTTATTTATTGTTATATTACAGTATATAGATTTGTTTTACCCATAAAAAAAGACATAAAAACCATACCCGGCTGACTTTTATTGAATAGCCGGTTGGTGAAATTCTAATGAATTTTTTGTTTATTTGTAAAAATTTTGACCTTTATTCAGAACACAGAAAAAATGAGAAAAGGAAATTGTGTTTCAGTCAAGGAGCAGATAATCCGAGGCTTGGGGAATTGTTGGAGACCTGTGGAATATATTCTTGGAAGACAATGAGTTTCTTCTGTCGGGATCCTCTGTCTGAGAAGTGTATTCTTGCAACTCATAAAAGTTCAATCTTGTGCAATGTAATAGGCTATATACTACAGACTGTAAACAAATAAAAGCACTAACTGGCAACCATTGTGAGTCCCTGGGTGACACACACAGAAATGTCACGTTACTTCTACCGGAGCGAGAAACGAAATAAAAATCAAGAGCTTCTTCTCAAGGAGACATTGACCATAAGCCCGAATGTATATTACCATGGGGGTTGGGGAATATATATAGCTAAAAAAAAAATATGAAAAATTGTATCAGAGTGGAACAAATATCTATGTTATAATTATGTACTGTCAGTCATTTCTTGAATTTTTTGTTTAGGAAATTTTTCTTATTTTGTACTACAGCTTTGTTTGACAACCAAGAAGAGAGCAAAGGGGTATTTTGGATAATAATAATAATAATAATAATAATAATAATAATAATAATAATAATAATAATAATAATAATAGCTATGTCAGCAACTGCAGGGCTGCACAAGCCCTGGTCCCAATATAGTTACACATTGCAAGTACTGCTGCATGCAGATACTGAGCCTCCCCTGATGTCTATTTAATACATGTTACCATTAAATAGACATTGCACTGGGGGAAGCTGTCTGCGTCACTAGTGCTGCACCCTCCCTGATGTCTATATAATATATGTTAACATTAGAATAGAAATTACACAGGGGGGAGCTTTCTGTGTCAGTAGTGCTGCTGCCTCCCCTGATGTCTATATAATACATGTTACCATTGGAATAGACATTATACTTGGGGCAGCTGTCTGTGACACTAATGCTGCAGCCTCCCCTGATGTCTAAAATACATGTTACTATTAGAATAAACATTACATGTTAGGAGCCAAGCTGAGTGTTTGGCTCCCTGCACTGCCAGAAAGCACAGCTGGCTCTGTAACAGTGGCGATGGCGACCCTGGTGACTGGGCGCGCAGATGGCATCAATAGCAGCCGGCCAGGTTGCTGGGGGCGCATCAGTGCTTCTGTTTGATGTTGCCACAGCAGGGGCTTCCCCAATCCCAGCTGATCGGCATTAGGTGTTGTGCGTTGTGGTAATTTTGACTGAGAGCTGACACCACCGGTCAGCTGTTTACAGTTTACCCCTCTCACTCTGCTACACTGTGTATGGCTGCTGTGCTTCCAACACAGACAGCTTCCCCTGTAAGTTATCCAGGATAGAGCTGGAATACCTACCTTATCTTCCTGCCAGCTTTTTATGTAGTGCTCTCCTAAAAGTTTCTGTTGTGAAACCAACAGCAGGATACAGTGGCAGGGAAGGGGATGACATTTTACAGATTTCATAAATGTAAGGTACTGATGAAGCTCAGATTTGTTGTAAATTTTCACAACTTCAATCAGAAGGGAAAAAAACAGCTGAATCAGCAAGTAATGCAATGTTGTTGTTTTTTTTTTTTTTTAATTCTAAATTCTATAGGAACTTTGAGGCAAGAAATTCACGAATTCCTAAGTATTTTTATTATTATTTTTTTTTTGGTGGAATTTGGACTCGTCTGCAGATTTCAAAACCATATAGAATTTTTTTTTAACTTCTATATGAAAATTTGAGGCAAAATCTGATGCCCAAATTTAAAAATTTTCACAATGTCCTTAAGAATTATCTGTGGATTTTATATAAATAAATGCAGAACTTGCCCATTTCATTGGGACTTGTTGACTGTCCATTTTATATGGCACCCTAATGACTTTAATTATATCTATTGGAGTAAGAAGTATAGGAGAGCCGGATTCATTATGCCCAATCTTTTTGTTCTTCCCTTTCTCTGTTTAGAATTCAACTCCAAATTGGCTCAGGAATAAAAGAATTCAGAAAGAATCAGGAGAGATAGCGTTTGGCTGACAGCTCTCTATCTATCAGGCCTTAGAGGATTGTGAACTGGAGTTGCCCTTAACAGCAGGTTGGTAAGTCAGTTATAAGGTACAAACTCATGGGACTCGCTTGCGGCTTTCTAAATCTGTATGAAGTCACACAACCACTGAACACATTGTGACCCCTCACCGGTCCTTTCTTAGCATGTGTTGAGGCTCGGAGAGGGGTCGTAACACATCCAGTGATTGTGTGATGTAATGAACACCTGAGAAGCCAAAGGCAAATACTAAGTTTGGAATTCAGATGACAATTTCACTGTTCCACCCACACTGCACTCCCCAGGAGAGTGTTGCCTTTTGGCTATCTTAGTTATATATCACCATAAAATGTGTTACCCGCATTGAACATGGAGTCAGCTGTGAAGCGGCCTCATCATGTACTATACCGCCTTTGCTTCTCCTCTCCGGTGGATTGTATGTAAGAGAAGTAGTGTCACGGCTAGGGAGACACGGACAGATATAGGACAGTGAACCCTGACGCTTGACCCAACCAATATCCCTGCCTACTTGCCACGGACAGCCCTAAATGGCCACGGACAACCACGGAGCCGGTCCCTACACTGAGTAGGTGCTACACACGAAAACACAGACAGAGGAACAAAAACAATAGAGGGAAAGTCAGCTAGCAAAGTCAAAAACCGAACGGGCAACCCAGTACAAAATAGGAAGGAGAGCGGATAGTCGGAGATCAGGCAAAAGGTCTGCAGAACAATAGCAAGGGAATAGGACTGGAAACGCAGGTAAAGGAGCGGGGGAGCTGGGACTAGTAACAACTAATAGCCAGCAATGAGAGCTGGTAACAATCTAGACTTTATACTGGATCAGGAGCCAGCTTACCAGCTTACTATTGGTTCGGCTTCCTGAATCCAGACACACTTCAGCTGATACACTGCAGATTGAATAGCAGAGCGATCTGTGTCGTGCCGTTCAGCTGCACAGGCTGGGTGGCCGCTAGCAGTCACACTAAGCCATGGCGTCCCTGGTTGCTAGGGACGCCGGTGGGTCTCTGTGACGTCACTCGGCTCCAGCAGGTGAGGTGGTGCTGCGTCCCAGCGCAGTCAGCCGGAGCAGAAGCCAAGGAGGATGCCGCTGGAGCCATGGCAAGTGAGTTACGGACAAGTAGGTCGCATGACCTTCCCGCATTCTTCTTACAGAAGCCAATACAGTATGTAGTTAAAAGGGTACTCCATTTAAGAAAATTGAACCCATAATAATCTTCAGTTAGCTTCAGCTGGTGTTTTATATTGGATTGGATCACTTGGTATTCTGACCTCTTTGCCTGTCCTTCTTACCTCTGTTTTACCTGCCGTTCTTGTCCCTTCGTGTTGGTCAAACCTCCATAAAAATAAATATAATGGTGAATCTGAAGTTAATGCAATGACGTAAATGGTCCAAACCCGGATATAGACCATAGACATGAATGTATTCTCCAAGCATAGAGCAGAATCTCAATTTGATTTGAATAGCTTTTTTTTTTTTTTTACCTTTTGTACTTTTATGTTCCAGCATCAGATGGTTTCCTGACATTGTAATTACCGACTTCTCACCACATTACGTTGTTCTTGACGCTAAGGAGATAACGTGCGCGGAGTTCAGGAAACAACAAGTAACACAAGTTGTGGAGATCACTGACCACTTCCTTCCATCCCGGGATTATCCATCACTGACAGCTGGAACGGCTCCGCGGTGATTCACATTTCTAAATCATCCAAACGTTCAGGACTAAAATATTACAAGAAACAATCAAGATGGAATTGGGGGCTGATCAGACTTCTCAGCGCCAAGAAATCTGCGAGACTCCCTCCTGCTCCTGTCGTCTTCTGCAGATTGTCAAAAACAAGGCACAGGTGTGAAATAATGGCTGCAAATTGGCTTTGTGGAAATAAAGATGCTGAATGGCGCACAGCACAGCGCCCGGAGAGAAAGCGGCTGATTTTAAAGTGAAAGGACACCCGCCATGGTGAGCTGTATACCGCAGCATGGAGTCATCTAACACTGTATACAGAGGATGACAGCAGGGGTGGGGGATGTGCTGGCATGTAGATTGTATAATCCTATAGAGAACTTTGTAATTGTAGGTTCATCTATCTATCTATCTATCTATCTATCTATCTATCTATCTATCTATATATCAATTATCTATCTATCTATTTATCTATCTATCTATCTATCTATCTATCTATCTATCAATCATCTATCTATCTATCTATCTATCTATCTATCTATTTATCTATCTATCTATCTCCCTATCATCTATCTATCTATCTATCTATCTATTTATCTATCTATCTATCTCCTATCTATCTATCTATCTATCTATCTCCTGTCTATCTATCTATCTATCTATCTATCATTTATCTATCTATCTCCCTATCATCTATCTATCTATCTATCTATCTATCTATCTATCTATCTATCTATCTCCCTATCATCTATCTATCTATCTATCTATCTATCTATCTATCTATCTATCTATCTATCTATCTCCCTATCATTTATCTATCATCTATCTATCTATCTATCATTTATCCATCAAAAACCTTTTCAGATCAATGTACAATTAATTGAATGATATTACGGCTAAATCGTCTCTCTCCACCAATGAATGCACACCTCAGTAAACCCATTAATTTTATGACTTTTTAGTCCTTTATTGTGCCGCCACTTAATACATAAAAGCCGGGGCTCGATTATTTGTCTTTTATGCTAAATTGCGGCGCTCCATCTTGTGCTCGTTCAGCAGCGATGCATTGCGTGGACGCATATATTAAAGCGGCTAGTTTCTCACACAATTTGCTTAATTGCGGCCATAAATCTGATTTGCGATGCTTCCTTTCCAATTACAATTTTCATTTAGTTTTTTTTTTTTTTTCTTTTTAGTTTTTTAGTTTCTTTCTTTTTTTTTTTTTTTTATTAGAGTACGGCTCCCACTGCTAATAAACATGCCTTCAGACACGAGCGCCATCATGAAAGCGCCCGGCAAAATCAAATACAATCAGAAGTGCTGGTTCAGCAAGGTAAAGGTTGCGGCATGTTTGGTCTAGTCAGACTGTCAGGAATAGCCTGCAGGGCATTTCATCTGGAGATCATTGATATCAGGTTCTCCCAGGTACAGGTACAGGATGAGGCGACGCCATTCGCACACAACTTTCAATTGACCTTTGAATAAATGAAAAGTTAAAACACCGTTTAAATATTCCTTTTCATTCTCCGCCACCTTCAAAGCCTTAATAATAAATTGTCTCTTTGTAATAAGAGATTCGCCACTTAAGCTCCGCAGAAACATTGGGCCATTGGGTTTGACCCTAATTGCCAAATCCGAATCCCTTCCAAAGCGTCTTCTTATGTTCTGCTCCATTAGGAAGAGATGACATTGTTCTATATTACCAGTATTGTGAATCCGGTGGAAGCTATGGCGCACGGCGGGCGGGGGGGTAATTATATCGTATATCTCGCCATTAAGATGAACGTTCATGCAGCTCAAATAAAAACATTGAAATGAGATGGAATAAAACGCGTCGTTCATTTCATGGCAAGACGATTTGCAGACTGTGTCATATCCGATACCATTGGAGGTCTGGTGATGTGCCGGGAAGAGGATGGAGGAGAAGCGTCATGGTGGTGGTGGTGGTGGGCGCTGAAGGCTCTAATTACTGCCGATAATGAGGACGAGAAAACTCAGAACATTTCATGCGGAAGGTAAAATATATTTTTGACAGTTTATGGATGAAGTCTAATTTTATGGCGTGTGCTGTAATAGTCTGATGGTCAATCTATAGGACCGCCACCCATCCACAGGAATCTCTCCTCTTGCAGCATAACATAGAAAACCGCAATACAATCCTATTTGAATGGAAATAGGGATGGTCCGAACCCACCGAGGTTCGGGTTCGGCTGAACCCGAACTCTCGGCATCAGATTCCCGCTGTCTGCCCGCTCGGTGCAGCGGGAGGACTGCCTGAAAAACTGGGATACAGCCTATGGCTATGGCTGTATCCCAGTTTTCCAGGCATTCCTCCCGCTGGATCCGCCCACTGCACGGAGCGGGCAGACAGAGGTAATCATTGCGGATGGTTCAGGTTCGTACGAAATCCGTCCGAACTCGGACCATCCCTAAATGGAAACTATCAGCAGGTTAGAAGCAGGGGGCAGTATATGTAAGAATCACACACATACACAGGAGCAGTATTATAGTAGTTATATTCCTGTATATAGGAGCAGTATTATAGTAGTTATATTCTTGTATATAGGAGCAGTATTATAGTAGTTATATTCTTGTATATAGGGGCCGTATTATAGTAGTTATATTCCTGTATATAGGAGCAGTATTATAGTAGTTATATACTTGTATATAGGGGCAGTATTATAGTAGTTATATTCCTGTATATAGGGGCAGCATTATAGTAGTTATATTCTTGTATATAGGGGGCCGTATTATAGTAGTTATATTCTTGTATATAGGAGCAGTATTATAGTAGTTATATACTTGTATATAGGGGCAGTATTATAGTAGTTACTTGTGTCGTTTGGGGGCAGCCTTCCCCGCCGGTGGTGCTGGCCGGGTTTTGGTGGGGCTTTTTGGGTCTGGTCCTGTGACATTGGGGTTGCAGGGCCGTTCCATGGCCTCCCTTCCCTGCACGTGCACGCTTTGCGGGGTTGGCGGTCGCTGACCGACACGGTGTGGAGTTAGCGTAGGGACCCGTGTTGACCAGAGGACCTGCACGGTGGTACACGGGGCAATATGGCTTGATCAATTCATATACAGACACTCTGGTGTTGATTTTTAATATAGGCCTAGCGGCATTAGTATCAGCCATAGATGGGATGTACAGCGGTTCCATTCTCTCCAGTTCGTGTATTATAGTAGTTATATTCCTGTATATAGGGGCAGTATTATAGTAGTTATATTCTTGTATATAGGGGGCAGTATTATAGTAGTTAAATCCCTGTATATAGGAGCAGTATTATAGTAGTTATGTTCTTGTATATAGGAGCAGTATTATGGTAGTTATATTCTTGTATATAGGAGGCAGTTTTATAGTAGTTATAATCTTGTATATATGAGCAGTATTATAGTAGTTATATTCCTTTATATAGGGGGCAGTATTATAGTAGTTATACGAACTGGAGAGAATGGAACGGCTGCACATCCCATCTATGGCTGATACTAATGCCGCTAGGCCTATATTAAAAATCAACACCAGAGTGTCTGTATATGAATTGAACTTAACGTCCTTTATGGACACGCTTTTAAGAACATCAGTACTCTGTCCGCACGGGCAAAGGGGTCCCTAGGCTGATAGAACACATACGCACGGTACATGAAGGTGACACTAAGACACTACGATTCATAGGTCTGGAGAGAGTAGATCCCCCCAACAATTGGGAAGATAGATTGAAAGTCCTTCTTAAACGCGAAACTCGTTGGATTTTACGTTTAGATGCTACAGGGCCAAGCGGCCTCAACGAAAGGAATGATTTAAATACCCTTCTGTAGCTGTATACTGACTTAACTTGTATCTGTTTTTGCTTCTAGTTAGTTTTTTTGTTACAACTTTATTGATTGTCTCTCAACAACTTTATTGTTCATTGTACCTGTACATAAGCACCTCCCCTGCACGTACGTGGTGTTCCTAGCCCGACGAAGCGCCGTGGTAGGCGTGAAACATTTGTTGCTCCTGCTGAACACACCTGCTCTGCCATCTCCCCTCCCTACGTTGACTCTGATGTATCGGAAATAAACCACTTGCATCTTCAGTCCGGTGAGTGCGAGACTCTGTTTCTTGATCCTTCATCATATTATAGTAGTTATATTCTTGTATATAGGAGCAGTATTATAGTAGTTATATTCTTGTATATAGGAGCAGTATTATAGTAGTTATATTCCTGTATATAGGAGCAGTATTACAGTAGTTATATTCCTGTATATAGGAGGCAGTATTATAGTAGTTATATTCTTGTATATAGGGGCAGTATTATAGTAGTTATATTCTTGTATATAGGAGCAGTATTATAGTAGTTATATTCTTGTATATAGGGAGCAGTATTATAGTAGTTATATTCCTGTATATAGGAGCAGTACTATAGTAGTTATATTCCTGTATATAGGAGCAGTATTATAGTAGTTATATTCTTGTATATAGGGGCAGTATTATAGTAGTTATATTCTTGTATATAGGAGCAGTATTATAGTAGTTATATTCTTGTATATAGGAGCAGTATTATAGTAGTTGTATTCTTGTATATAGGAGCAGTATTATAATAGTTATATTCTTGTACATAGGAGCAGTATTATAGTAGTTATATTCTTGTATATAGGGGGCAGTATTATAGTAGTTATATTCTTGTACATAGGAACAGTAATATAGTAGTTATCTTATATCATATAGGATAGGAATAGTATTATAATGATTTTATTTGTGTACTTAGAGATAATAATATAGCAGCTATATTGTTGTCCATATGGGGCAGTAATATATTAGTTATAGACGGACATGGAGAGACAAGAGCTGCCTGTTGCACCTCACACCTATGGCTGACACTAATGCCTCTCGGCTACATTTAAAAACCAACACCAGGATGTTGGTATATAATTTGATCAAACCATATTGCCTCATGTACCATGTGCCAGTCCCTTGGCTCACATGAGTCCCTACACTAACTCCACTCTGTGTCGGTCAGCGACGCCAATCCCACAAAGTGTACGCAAGCAGGGAACGAAGGCCATAGAATGACCCTGCAACCCCATTGTCACAGGACCAAACCCCAAGGCCCCCCACCAATTCTATGGCCTTCCTTTTCTGCTTTTGCATGCATTGCAGGGTTGGCGGTTGCTGACCGACACAGTGTGGAGTTAGTGTAGGGAGACCTGCACGTGGTACATGGGGCGATATGGTTTGATCAAATTATATACCAACATCCTGGCGTTGGTTTTTAAATGTAGCCGAGAGGCATTGGTGTCAGCCATTGGTGTGAGGTGCAGCAGCTCCTTTCTCTCCATGTTGTATTTTACTTTTCTCCCTTTTTTGAGTGTTAGCACTTCTCCTTGTATGACCCATTTGACCCCAATTAGCAGGAGGCACCTGTACACACATGACAAGTACCTCCTATCCTTCCCATTCTACCTGCCGGAGCAATGGTGAGCAGCAAGATCATATTCACACTTGTGTTACTTGGTGGCAGCTATCTCCGCCGGTGGTGCCTGCTGGGTTTTGAGGGGGCCTACTGGGTTTTCTCCTGTGACATTGGGATTGCAGGGCCATTCTATGGCCCTCCTTTCCTGCTTGTGCACGCTTTGCGGGGTTAGCGGTCACTGACCGACACAGTGTGGAGTTACTGTAGCGACTCATGTGAACCAGGGGACCTGCGCGTGGTACATGAGGCAATATGGTTCAATAATCCTGGTGTAGTTTTGTAAATGTAGCCGAGAGGCATTAGTGTTTGCCATAGGTATGAGGTGCAGCAGCTCCTTTCTCTGCATGTCGTAATATATTAGTTATTTTCTTGTCCACAGGGGGCAGTATTCAACAACCTTCCCATGAAATATTATAATGTTACCTCTCTACATAGGATTAGACCTACAGTTATAAAATAGCCCATTTCCCCTATTACCCCCTTTTATATTGCCTCAACCCCGACCACTGCCCCTTTCGTTCTTCCTGATAAGTCATTTTTTTTTGCTTGTTTGTTTCTTATTTTCAATTCATATAAACTGCGGAGCCAGAAGTAAATTGTTCCTCATCATTTTCTGCATGGATAGGACCATCTTGATCCTCGGAATAGCTACAGGGAAACACATCTCTTGATAAAATCTTTCATTTTCACACATTAATGACTGGCGACATATGTTTATCCATCGTGAAATCTGCAGCGTATTGTACGTCGGATTCTGCCCCCAAACTACAATTACTGTTATTCGCAGATGAAGCTTTTTCGGGGTAGTGGACATATACATTTTGTCGATCTAATTGTAAATGTGGCAGAAGTTGGATCTCTGGAGATATTTGGTATTTTAAGATGTAATTGCTGCATTAATTATTAAATCTCTCTGTGCTGCGGGCTGGCGAGCTGCGTATTAAAGCGTCACGTCTGAAATTAGTGGGAGACCATCTGTAATTTTGTATGTGGAATCTGTTTCACCTCTTTGTTCATTAAACAATGGGAAGAAACTGGAACTTGAAGTTGAAAAAATCAAACACTAATGAACAGCTTTTCAAGATGAATCTCTTTGTAGAACGTTTATAATAATAGCTGACAATGCAGATCTGGGATTTAGGGATTTTTTTCCTCCTATTTTGTTTTGTGCAATTAGTGCTTACAAAGATGGGTGGAAATAACTGTAGTCAAATCCACATCGGATTACACCGTCCTTACAAGAAATGGGAACTTAATGTGGTACAGAGGAAAATGCAGTTCAATGTCCAGCAAAAATGTATGCTCACTTGTTATATTCTTTTCAGTATTTTTTTGGGAGATGGAGTCATAGGACTGGTAAGAGATAGAGTCATAGCACTGGTGGGAGATCGGGTCTTAGAACAGGTAGGAGCTGGTGTCACAGGACTGGTAGTAAGAGTAGTAAGAGATGGGAGTCATGGGACTGGTAGGAGATTGAATAACAGGACTGGTAGGAAATGTAGTCTTAGGACAGGTAGGCAATGGGGTCACAGGACTGGTAGGAGATAGAGTGATAGGACTGGTAGGAGATAGAGTGATAGGAATGGTAGGGGATGGAGTGATAGGACTGCTAGGAGATGCGATCATAGAACTGGTAGAAGATGGAGTCATGGGACTGGTAGGAGATGGAGATGGAGCCATAGGACTGGTAGGAGATGGAGTCACAGGACTGGCAGGGGATAGAGTGATAGGACTGGTAGGGGATGGAGTGATAGGACTGGTAGGAGATAGAGTGATAGGACTGGTAGGGGATGGAGTGATAGGACTGGTAGGGGATGGAGTGATCGGACTGGTAGGAGATAGAGTGATAGGACTGGTAGGGGATGGAGTGATAGGACTGCTAGGAGATGCGATCATAGAACTGGTAGAAGATGGAGTCATGGGACTGGTAGGAGATGGAGATGGAGCCATAGGACTGGTAGGAGATGGAGTCACAGGACTGGTAGGGGATGCGATCATAGAACTAGTAGAAGATGGAGTCGTGGGACTGGTAAGAGATGGAGTCACAGGACATGTAGGGAATGGAGTCATTATTCAGGACATTTTTAATTTTTAACAGAAACATTGAAACAAAAACATGCTGTCCTAAAGAATCAATAAAGGTTCAGTAAAATAAATTTAACCAATCAATTAAAAGTGTGCTTGATGACAATTACGATAATTATGCTCGTTGTCCCAGGTGAGGGGTGTTCATTTTCTTCAGGGGCCAAAAAAACAAAACAGCAGTATTGGAATTAAAAACAGCAATATTGAAACATATGCAGTCATAAGTAAATATGCACAAAACAAGCTGGCGGGGTAGAAAGCAATTGCAATATACAGATACTGTGTCTACACACAGCTAGCACACAAAAAACTAGCTGTATGCATCTGCTTAATCCCCTAAAATAATGTAAAATGTATATCTTTCGGTGATATATATCATTTTCTGCATGGTTATATATATATATCTCCCCAGTAGTTTTAAGCTGGGTTCACACTATGTATATTTGAGGCTGTATTTGTGAGGCTGTATAGCAACCAAAACCAGGAGTGGATTGAAAACACAGAAAGGCTCTGTTCACATAATGTTGTAATTGAGTGGATGGCCGTCATATAATGGCAAATATTTGCTGTTATTTTAAAACAATGGCTGTGGTATTGAAATAATGGCCGTTATTTACTGTTATATGGTGGCCATCCACTCAATTTCAACATTGTGTGAACAGATCCTTTCTGTGTTTTCAATCCACTCCTGGTTTTGGTTGCTATGAGGACCTGACAGGAGGACCAAATACAGCCTCAAATATACATAGTGTGAACCCAGCCTTAAGTAAAATGCATAGGTACCAGATTCCTGTTGACCACGGCCTAGGATAGCAACCCACTCCACCCCACCCCCTTCCGCCGCACTAAGTTGTCAGATGACTCACAGCTAGCTCAGCTCTGATTGGCTAAACAAGCTGTCAGTCATCTGACGCTGCCAGCCAAAGAAAAAAGAAGTGCCGAAGAAATGAAGATGCTCAAGGAACCTGCGATCAGTTAAAAAATCCAGACGATTGACCCAGGAGTGAGGCTGGGTTCATCCTGCGTTTTTGTAATCCATTTTTATTTATCTGTTTTATGCAAAAAAGTATGAAAATCCAAATGCATTAGTGTGAATCCATTTTTTCATTGACTTCCATTATATAAAAGGATTAAAGAACAAATCAGAACGCATCAGGTTTTTTTTAGCGTACACAAAAACATGTATATGCTAAAAAAACGGAGGGTTTTGATCCATTTTTTTATATTGGAAGTAAAAATGGATTTACACAAAATGCATCCATTCTTTGCTTAAAATAGATTTTAAAAAAATGGATTGCAAAAACACAGCGCTAACCCGATCTGAGAATAAGTATAAAAAAATGTGTTTATCAATTTTTTTTTTTTTTTTTTTAGGTGGCAAATTTATACGGAACAGGTTGCTCTCTTTATGTCTGTTTTGCACCTGTGTTTTACTCCCTTGCCTCCTCCCACTCCCTCCTTGTGGGTCTCTTGCTCAGAAAAACTGTGATTTTTGTGAAATACTACAGCACAGCCTAGAAGCTCCGGGGATTTATAACCCGCTGTGTGTGAGTGTAATTTTCCTGCTCTGACCACAGATGTTTCTATATTACTGATGTAAAGGTTAGCAAAAATGAATGGGGAAACACATAACTGCAGGATCAGACTACATTTACAGCCATCAGCTGGATCAGCCTGGTTTTTATGGGTCGGTATAGAAGCTATATGCATTAAAATGTTAGAGGCGTCGGTGAAAAGAAAACTGCAATGCATTGTGATTACAAGATTTGTGATGGTGCCAACATACCGGTTACAGGGTTACAGAATGTGTCCGCCATAGTGTTGGATGAGCTAGGATGGATAATCCAATCCTAATATTCTTATATAAAATGCTCACTCCAGATCTCACCCCCCCCCCACTCTTCTTTACAAGTATAGTTCTGATTTCATGACTGACTCACCAATTTACCATCAAAGGGTACATGGGTTTCTGCAGCTACTACCTTGGCCCTTTTCTTCCCAATCATCCCCATTTATTTTATTTAATCCATAAAGTGACCCACCCCTCCTCACCTGCACTTCAGGTGGCCACCTACTCATACTTGCCAACAGTCCCGATGTCAGGACCCGGAGGTAGGGACAAGATGAGACAGTGGGCCCTAAATCTGAACTCACCCACTGCCCCGACCTACTTGCCTCAATCGGCCCTAGGCAGCCGCGGACAACCATGAAGACGTGCCCTATACTGTATAAGTGTAAGACAGAACAAGACAGACAGACAGACAAACAAAACAAAGGAGAGTCAACAAGCCAAGTCAGAACCAAATGGGCAGTGCAGTACAAAATCTGGGATCAAACAGATAGTCAAAAGTCAGACGAGAGGTCAGGTAATAAGTCGAGCAAGCAGAGGAATTAGGAACCGGGATTGCAGGAGTAGACGGGGGGAGCTGGGATCAGGGTATGAACCTTAATTGCCAGCGATCAGGAAATGACCGCTGGCTCTTTAAATACAGGACCAGGAGCCCGGACCAGAACACTATTGGTCCAGACTCCTGAATACTGATATTAAACACAAGTAGGGCTGCAGGCTGGCTGGCAGCAGTGTCTGCCACTCAACCTGAGCCTAACACAGCTCAGCTGAGGGGTCGCCCGCCACTGTAGCCCGCATGCCATCGGGTATCCGTGACATCACGCGGCCCTGGCCTGGAAGGCGGCACTGCGCTCCAGCTGGGGAAGACGTCACTGGAACGTGGTCAGGTAAGTTCCTGACACCCAATTTGTAAGGAACAGTCCCGGCAAAATCATATCCCGGGCATGTCCCTTACCCAGGTCACCAGGAAGCCCCGCCCCTTGGGTTCTCTGGGAAACCCTGTCTCCCATGTGTTTAACAATAAGCACTCCTAATGAGTGCTTATAGTTAAATGCAATAGTGCAATGACAGAGGAAGGGACCCCATTGGCAGTACCTCTTGTGTCTGCAGGCAGCATTCTGCTTCCGGGCCACAAAAGGGTGCTTTCTCCTCCTGGCACTCGGCACATCAGTGATGTTACTCATGCAGAGCAGGGAATTGAGTTGTGCTGCAGACAGATGAGTATGGCTGCTTTTTTTTTTTTTTTTTTTTAAACGGGGGGGGGGGGGGGGGGATGCCTACATAGTCAGGAGGTGTGTGTGTGTGTGGGGGGGGGGGGAGCTTATCAACAGGGAAGATGCCTAAAATGATGGAAGGGGAAATGCATATATGCCAAAAAGTGCCCATGGAGCCTCATTTAAGAGTCTCAAAACACAGGACTGCTGAAGGGACCCAGCCAAGGGGTGGTTCCTTTAGGGAAAACACCAAAACCACCATTTTAGGTGCCACTATAAGTCAATGTAATCACAAGGGAAAAACCAAGGCCAGGTATCCATTCATATGGAAAACAGATTGCTGATCTCAGGGAGACCAGCCAAAGATAAAACTGCCGGTTCCTGGTTAAAGCGCCCAGTGCAGTGAAATCCTAGGTGCATTGATCCCTGGAAAATACAAATATGCAAAAAAGGGCCCATGGAGCCTCATTTAAAGGGCTACACCAGTATGAAAAAATTGTATTTAATTTAGATTATCCCCCAAAGATATATAACTTTCTAATATAATGTTATTACCGATAGTCTTCACTTCAGTGGCTCTTCTGGCTTTTCACAACTGACAGGAAATGGAAAATGGAAGGACTACAAAACTTACATTGACCCCCAGCTTCTTTCCCCCGTGTCAACGCATCATCTCTGATGTCACAGGGGTCTTGGCTGGATCTCCCATCCCCCTGAGTGATTCACCCATTCAGATCTCTGACCAGCCCCTCCAGCCTACACCTGAGCAGCAAGGAGTGATAGAAGCAGCTGCTACAACTTCAAAAGTGCAAAACTCTGCAGTTAAATTAGAGCCATGTTCACACATGTTGAAGTTTCATTGCAGTTCTGCCGCAATACTGCAGAGTCTTCACAAAAATTATGCAATACTGCATTTAAATCACGCTAAACAGCACAGAGGATCAGAGCCCGCACAAAAAAACAAGGCTTATATAGTATATCCAGTGTAAGATAATATCAAATAAAGTCCTTATTGTGGAGCTCAACTTCAAAGACAAAAGATGCTTGGGGGGGGGGGGGGCTTGGGGTTGGGGGGGGGGGGGGGGGGGGAGAAACAGCACAAATTAAATGCAAAATATTCTTTACTTTATCGCAATATTGCTTTTACAGGAAAAGAATACAATGTGATGTGTGGGTGAGACCACAATGAAATGATGAAGTACTGCAATTAAATATTTCAGTAACTCATTGAAAATGCAATGTGTGAACACAGCCTAGATGCTCTGCAACAGTTTTGGGCAGGGAATGTGCAGGGTGGAGGACTGTGAGGAACAACTGATGGAAAGCAATGCATTCTGGAACGTTTAGTACTGAGCACCTGCTCAACCAGGAAGTACAGCCATAAAATACAGAATTAAGATGCCTAAAACAAGTGGATTTTTGGCAGTTTCAGAACTGGGTCAGACAGGTAAGCAGTTCTTCAACAGGTCTCCCCGAGATCAGAGATCTGTTTCTCCTATGGCTCTTCTAGGCATTGCTCCCACTTTGCCAGAATCCTGCTCCCCACTGATGAGGGGCAACACCCAAAACAGCTGTCTTTGGATGAATACCTGACTTTGGTTCTTCCCTTGTCATTACATTGACTTATAGAGTCTCCTAAGATGGTGGTTTTGGTGGTTTCCCTACAGGAGCAACCCCTTGGCTGGGCCTTTCCCGGAGAGACATCTGGCTAGTTCTGCGTTTTGAGATTTTTTGCATATTTGTATATCTCAGGGAGCAATGCACCTAGAATTTCACTGTAATGAGCGCTTTAACTGGCAGCCAACAGTGTTTTCTTCAACTGGTCTCCCTGGGTCAGTGATCTGTTTCCCCTATGATGGAAGGGGGGATTCTAGAGTTAAGTCCCAACTACATTATACATTGGGTAGTTAAGGTACATGGATTTTTTTCTTCAGGGGATGCCTACTGGGGAGAAGGGTCTAACTACCAGGGGAAGGGGGCGGGGATTACTGTAAGGGGATGCTTACATGGGAAAAACTACATACCAGGGGATACCTACCTGGAAGGCTACCTACAGGAGAAGAGGGGAACAGAAGGACCTAACTACTCTATGGGAGGCACAGAGTGACCTAAGTAGTATATTGGGGGACACAGAGGAGGGCCTTTTACTATGGTGGGCCTATTACTATGTGAGGGCACAGAGCTAGCCGATTCACTATTTAATGGCCCAAATTGGGCCTAAATACTTAATGGGAGCACAAAATACATTGGACCTGATACATAGGAGCATGTAGAGCAATACAGGTAGGGTATTTAATATGCTGGGGTCTGATAATGGGATTGATATTATGCTGAGGCCCTGATATTTGGGTGTGTTATATGCTAGGAATCTAATACTGGGGTCTATAATATATTGTGAGCCTGATACTGGGTTATATAATATACTGGGCCCCTGATACTGGGGTGTGTAATATGCTTGGGACCTGATACTAGAGTATGTAATATTCTGGGCACATCATACTATGGTCTGTAATGTGCTGGCAGCCAGATCCTGGGGTCTTTAATATTGGGTGGGGGTGGGGTGGGGGTGCTAATACTGGAGTCTGTAATATGCTGAGGGCCTGATACTGGGTCTGTATTATGCTGGCCACCTGATACTGGGGTCTGTAATACCCTAGAGACTTTAATTTGCTGGAGCCTGATACTGGGGTGTTTAATATGCTGTGGGTTGATACTGGTGTGTGCAATAGGCTGGAGGCCCGATACTGGGGTGTTAAATATGCTGTGGGCTTATACTGGTGTGTGTAATAGGCTGGAGGCCTGATACTGGGGTGTGTAATATGCTGGGGGCCTGATACTGGGGTGTGTAATATTCAGGGGGCCTGATACTGGGGTCTATAATGTGCTTGGGTCCTGATCCTGGAGTCTGTAATAAACTGGGACCTGACACTGGGGTCTGTAATATACTGGAGGTCTGACACTGGGATGTATGCGCCCTCTGTATTGTCATAAATGTAAGGTCCATACAATGAGGATAATATAGGGAGAATTCTGAAATAATAACACCAGTGACCAGCCAGACCCACCCAAACCACACCCGACAAGCCTGGAGCAGGTGTAGATTTTTGCCTAGTTTACAACTAGAGTAAACCATAGTAAGGCTATGTTCAGACCGCGTAAGTTCACGGAATGGCCGGTCTGTGACAAGATCATCCCGGCTGGTACTGCAGTATAGGCCAGATGATCTTTATCGCCGCTTAGTTCTGATGCTCCATTCGCTCCATAGTGTGCACTAACAGGGTTTTCTGTGGCTGCTATTCAATGCAACCACATTTGGAATCCTTGTCATGGCCCTACCAGAACGTAATGTTTCTCAGAGGTCAACTAACAATAGTCATTATGTTTGGATTTCATACATATAATCTTGGTTTGGCTACAACAACATATTAACCTGTCAAATGCCTGGGATCATTGGATAGGGTCAAAGTGTCTCACAATTCCCTTGGATTTAAATGGTCTGTCAATACAAACATCTGCCATTTATTTGATTCCTAACATATTGGAATATTATTTTACTAACTACAAATCAGTCCTAACTCACGAAAAAACAGGTCTAAAGTCTTAAAGTCTTAGCCACTAGGTGTCTCACTTCTCTGCAATCTGTTGTCCACTGTCTGTAATCAGGCGGACTGTGTCTTTGGTAACAGACAGAAAAGGATCAATAGGAAGTGGGAGTAAATATGACCATTAGCGAGCAATAAAATGGTCAAGTACTTGTTTCTCGAGTTTATCATTTTTCAATGCTCGAGTGCTTTGTTTGAGTAACAAACCCCATTGAAATGAGAGCGAAGGGTGTCTGGTTCACTTTCAATGTGTCTTGAAGTTGTAATATTTGTATATTTTTTAAAGGGATGTGTAAACGAAATATATAAAAATTAGAACGAAAAAATGCAATACATCACTACAAAACATTGGAACTCTGGCTGTATGTTGGCAACTATTCTTTATTCTCTTCCCAAGCACCAAAAGATGGCTAGTTGAGAAGCAAGCTTGATCAAGCACCAAGCTCATCCGGGCATGCTCGTTCAATAATGTCAACCATGTGATCTGTGCAGAAGAGGGCGAGAAAGCCTGAGAAAGTCTAAACAGTGTACCTGCAAGATGGACCAGTCTGCATGCTAAAGTACATCCATACTGTTCCTCAAGGGTAAATCTGCTGCTACTGTTTTTGTCATTTATGCTCACATGGTAGGTCTGTAACCCCACACACACACACACACACACACACACACACACACACACACACACACACACACACACACACACACTGTGTTATAATGTGATTGGCCAGAGAAGTAAGTGACGAAATACCTGTGTGTGTACTACTGGCAAACAGCACATCTTTGGTTCTAGCACCTGAAATGGAGAGAATGTGATCATGGAGGGAGTTCCCAAGACTCCCAAGAATAACAGCAGTGAAATCAATAACATCAGCTTGTGGCCATTCTGAAGGGTTATTAAAACAAAACCAGGCAGATTTATATATTTTTTTAATTGGTATAAAAATTGGCAAAATCGATCAGATGAGTGAGCATGCTCGTCCGAGCTTGGTGCTCGTTCAAGTATTAGGGTACTAGATGGTGCTTGTTACTCGGACGAGCATCTCGCAATACTCGAGACAATGGCAACTTCCTCTTCCTGCATGTTTGTTGGCTTTTTCTTAGCCAATCATCATGCATGAGAGGCTTTGAAAGCTCGTAGCATCACATGGGAACCCTACATATCGATAGCAGAGATTGGCTGGCCAGATCAGATGACCTGGACATATAAGAATCTGCGCCAGCGGTGCTCGCTTCAGACGCAGGCTGGAAGAGATTAGGGAGAGAGCTGCTGTCTGTGAGGGAGAGTGTTAGGCAGGGAATTAGTGTGCGGTTAGTCAGGAGTCCAACACCAAGAACCCAACAGTCCTACAGGGCTTAAAATTTTTAAAACATTTTTTTTTGCTGCTCTTGGCTACTGGCTTGGACTTGTGTACAGTTGTCAGTAGTCAATTTGTCCTGTTGTTGACATTCTCTTGGCTGTCTGGGATCTGTAGTTTTTCACGCAACCTTCCGAGTTTTCACGCAACCAGGTTTTCACGCAACCTTCCGAGTTTCCCATTGACTTCATTTCAACTTTTAATCAGAATCTTGCTATTAGACTCCTTATGTTGTCCATTTCAAACCATTTAATTTCTGGATAAAAACTTGCTGTGGGTGTCCTCTGCCTTCCTTTCATTTTGTAGCTGTTTCAAAGGCAGAAGCCAGCAGCTCAGTAAAGGCCACTTCATCGGCTGTTTTTTTAATCTTCGATTTCAAATTTCAAATCAAATCAAATTATATTCAATCTTTAATTTACTATTTTTTTCTTTTATTAATTAAATAAAATTGAATGAGAGTGTTGGATGGGTCAAATGCCCTAAAAAAAAAAATCAATTTTTGCTTTTAGGTGGAAAAAGTCACTGTTTAGCAGGCAGGATCAATCAGGTTGGTAGAGGCGGTAGTAGTGGGTGTTTTTTTTTTAACAAATTCAATTTAAATTTGCCGTCTCTTTGATACTCTTTAAAGGATTTAAAGTGTGAACATTCAAATTACAGGGTCTCTTACATGGTTTCTATGAGAACCACACCATTGTAGAATGTTTCTGACCTCATAACTTACACACAATGACAGTTAGCAGTGGGTGCTGTTTGATTTCCCCCTTGCCTATGCCATCTGTGGTTGTCATAGGCAACGTGATTTAAAGGGGTGCATTAAAATGTTTCTTTTGAGTGGTTCAGCTGCTACCTCAGTCTAACTTGGTCACTCTGTTCTCACTGTCATGCTTTGTTGCACCTAGTTGGGTGCTTTCCTAACATGTGCCAGCACATGTGCCTTGCCCGTCTTGGTCTGGGTTAGCAAAATTGTACTGAGGGCCACCACTCAGCTGTTGCCCATAATTTGGCATAATATTGCGATTAGCCAGCCCCAGAGGCATCCATGCATGTTGTCCCTGCTGTTTCCTCTCCATTTTCACGTTGTTTCCATCATTTTCTGAGGTTTCCAGGATTTCAGGCAACCTTCCCTTCCCGAGCTTTGGTCCCCTGCAAATATGTTTGAGGTTCCCATTGACTTCAATGGGGTTTGTTACTCGAAACGAGCAACCGAGCATCAGGAAATATTCGTCTCGAGTATGAAATACCCGAGCATTTTAGTACCCGCTCATCTCTAGTCATCAATCAATAAATAATCAATCAATAAATAAATAATAAAAACAATCCTGGACATTATGGGGTTAAATAAATTCCCAGTTGGTCATTTCTAAACGACTCGTTCCAGCCTTGGTTCTGCTGCCTGTCTCAATATTGTAATATATTATCAATATGCACACAGCTTCATTCACTAATGAGCTAACAAGCTCATAAACACTTTGCATATTAATGTACATCACGTGTTTTACAAGACTCTTTCCTGTAAAATGACTCGGTTATTGCTGTGTTGTTCATTAGTTAAAGATGATTTAACTTTGGAAGCACAAAACAGAAAAAAAAAAAGTATGGAACCATTAGCTTTTGATTCATTTGCTGAACAAAGTTGCAGAACGTTAATGGGAAGCCTGTCATGTGTTATACTGCCGGGTGGTATTTCACAAAGCAGAAAATAGGGAAGGATTGCATTGATCCTCGTAGTTATCAAAAGAAGAGAAAGCAATATAAGTCATTGCCTCATCAGTGGAACATCATGATGGATCAGGATTGGAACCCATTGCATAAGAACATATGATCAAAGGATGGACTTCACTTTTTGAACTTCCTTTAGGGTATTACCTCACTAGATTGATCCTCTGGGTTATGTATTAGTTATATATTGTTTGGCAGAGGTAATGTAGCAAAAATAGAAAATGCTATTTCAGGTGTGATTTGCAATTAAGCTCCATTCACTTCAATAGAACTGAGTTATGCTGCGTTTACACAGACAGATTTATCTGACAGATTTTGGAAGCCAAAGCCAGGAATGGATTTGAAAAGAGGATAGATCCCAGTCTTTCCTTTATGACCTGTTCCCTGTTTATAGTCTGTTCCTGGTTTGGGCTTCAAAGATCTGTCAGATAAATCTGTCTGTGTAAAAGCACCATTAAAAAACCTGCACCCAAACTGGAAACAAGAGTGGTGCTACTGTATCTCTGGAAAAAGTGGCCAAGTTTTTCTAAAACTGGATAACCCCTTTAATATGACCTGAGGCTGCACTACACCACCGTCACCGCCACACAGGGAATGGAGACAAATGCTTCTAGTTCTTACTGTAGTGCGGGTAGCAGGTAGCACCTTACTGATCAATTATTGATGGCCAAACCTGTGGGCAATACCTTTATGGCATTACAGAAATCTATTTGCAATCTTATTACACAGAACTTAGTGTGGATGAAAGAGAAGACCAGATATCTGGGCACCATTGAGTGATACAGTGGCTCCCGAATATTCTACCCAACCTTCTCCAAGAGAAGGGCATATTATTTCAGTTGTAGTGGGTCTCTGTTCATGTTTGCCTAGTGCTAACACCCTATGACTGACTAGAGTTGAGTGAACTTGTTGAAAGTTCGGGTTCAGAAACTTTTGTACAAACCCGAATGTTCAACATGTGACTACCGGCATATAAAGAAGTTGTATGCAGCCCTATGGCTTCAGGGAAAACATGGATACAGCTTATGGCCTATGGATGTATCCATGTTTTCCTGGACTCTCTAGGGCGACATGACACCAAAATACCAGCCACGCCTCCTCCCGACCTTGCCCCTTCCCCCCTCCTGCCCGCCCATCAAACAAGTTGGGGATACGGCAGGTGTACGCCAGGGAGAAGGGGCGAATCTGCTCCTTCTCCGTAACGTAAGCCCCTGCCAGACTTTGCATAAATGTCCCCTCAGGAGTTAAATGCAGGGAGTTCAGGCTTGGACCAACGTTGCCAAACCCAACCTTTCACTAAGTTGGCTCAACACTACTACCTATGACCCCAAAGTTTACCCTTAATTCTTAAATACCTCAATGAGATAATTCCAGTAACTCCAATGTATTCCGTGCTCTTATGTACACTATACATCCATTCAGTGGAGCAGTGTTATTACTATTTGTTTTTTTTTTGTAATAAAAATTCCACCCAAGCATAACTTAGATTTATCCACTGGCGTTCAGAAGAACACAATGGGAACATGTTAGATACTAATATTACTTAGAAGATAAATGGAAGACAATCCCCTCAAACACTATGAGTAAACACAGTAATTGAATTGTATTCCTCTTATGTATGTTCAGTAGGTCGGGATAAGATATGTAATTTTTCCACCGGCGCCATTTATTATTGTAGTGTCAACAAATGCATTGAAATGCGGAACATTAGCAAGAGAATAATTAAGAAATAAAAACCTTTTGTCTGTGCATGCGCCTAAATAGTATAATCTAGGAAGGTTTTAGAGGACTCGGAAAAAAACAGCAGATGCCTGCAAGAACTATCTAAACTGGAGCTAGGATATAGTATGCAAACGTGACCAAAAAATATTAAGGTTGCATTCCTTGTGTATCTAAGTAAATCAACAAGGGGGCAACAACATGGGATGGGATAGAGGGACATAAGAATTAAAAGGGTCATAACAAGGTTTGTCTGAAGGGCTGAATAGAGAGATGACACAAGTGATTTGCCTTCATTGTGTCACATTTTACCTTGGATATCAATAGAGCTGGACCTGCTGCCGGTTTTACGGTAGGCCAATAGAGACAACACCTGGAGAGGGACTGTACTATGTGGAGCAGATTCAATGTGGCTTCTTTAGTATTGGAAGGACAATCATGGCAGCATCATAAGAGGGAGCAGGGTAATGTCTAGTTTTGGGAGACTATGCTTGTTTGAGTATAGTGCTCAATCGAGTATAAGGGTGCTTGATTGAGCTTGATGCTCGACTGATCACTTCAGGTTGTATTTTTAAGCATTCACGGTAGTGTACAGACAAGGCTTTTCAGTACAGTAGTGCAAATATTTAAACAGTTTCATAGCTCCTGGCACCATCCTTCATCAGGATGGAGAACCATCAGTGTCAATCCTCCGGTGGGCCCCCAGCTTTAGAACCTGCACTAACACTGACTGACATGTTATTTCTCAATGGTTCTTTTGGTGGGCCCCCAGGATAACTTCCTCTGGTGGGCCCCAGATACCCCAGTCTGACTCTGGGAACAATACAGTAAAAAAAAACAATAAAGCAGACATACTTACTTATCCATGCTTATCCCGATGCCCGCTGACTCCTGTCCCCGACTCCGTGACAGCCCGCTCAGACAATGAGGAGCGGCAATGGGACAGAGCAGTGATTGGTTGAATGGGCTGTCACTTAGAGGGGGAACAAAGCCGACCCTGGAAGACATCGGGAAAGCATGAACAGGTAAGTATGGTTACCAATTCTTTTTTTTTCATTTTTTTTTTCATATCATACATTCAAAATTTTCTATATTTCTGCTTAACCTGCTTAATCTATAAAAGATTTATATATATATATATATATATATATATATATATATATATATATATATATATATATTCCCTTGAAGGGATGTTTATATTAAATCTGCAAAAATTAGAACAAGAACAAAAAAAACTGAAAAGGTTTCTGCAAGCCAAATTCCAACTATGGCGGGATGGCAATTGCAGGCATACCGGAACTCTAATGTGTTTGCAGTAACCTGTAGAAAAAAAGAAATTCGTAAAAATTTTTGTATATTTTGTTTAAACATCCCTTCAAGGGAAGAAATGTACAAATATTTTAAATTTGCTGCACAGTTGCAAGGACGGGTGCTGGCCTACGTCTGGTCAGTAACAGCTTAATTTGTTTGTGCAATTTTTTGTGAATTTTTTTGAGAATAATCTTATCAACAAATTTATGAAATGTTTGTTAAAGGAGAAGTCCCACCAATTATGAAATCTGCAGGCAGGCGGAGGTGGGTGTGCAAAGTTAACTCATTCGCCCCCTTTTGTCTCGTAGCGCTGCGCCTTGTCCTGTTCTTCACAGCCAGGTTCCTGCAGATATGCTAGCTGCAACATCACAAACCCGACTTAGTGACTGCCCGCTCAGCCAATCAGTGACTGAGGCAGGACACCGCCCCAGTCACTGACTGGCTGCGCGGGCAATCACTCAGCCACACCATGATGTTGCTGCTGCAGGAGCCGGGTACATGACATACCCAGTTTCCTACAGATGATCTACGGTGTCAATGAACGGGACCCGAGCAGCAGCGCTACGAGGCATGGGGAATGAGTACGTTAACTTGCTTGTTATTTTCACCCACACTGCGGCCTGCAGTTTTTAAAGTTTGTGGGACTTCCCCTTTAATTACTTCTATTGGGCTGCGTAAAGAACAGATGAATACAGATGATAGTTTTAGACTTAATAGTAAATGACCCCCAATGTATCTGCGTTGGAGTCATTGCACATAGCAGTCCTATAGTGCTAGTAAGCGGCACACAATAAATAACGGTGAGATCAGTATCACCCAGCTGGTAGGAATGGACATGGAATCTTTAATCTAACGTCTAGTCCTGAGCTTTAAATCAAGCGGCAGATTATCATGTATCCACAACGTCTGTTTGCATTTTGAGGTAAAACCGGTTATTTAGCCCAGATCTGCTTTGCGTCTCCGAAATACACAGAGAGTGTCCTTAACAAATGGGATTTATGATCCTTTACTTTCTTCCTTCTGTTTCTGATTAAATGAGGTCTTCCCCTCAATTAGCCTTACACACTCTCGTGTCTCATTCAATTGCCTATGATTATATTACCTCTCTGCAAATATCTGAAGCATTTCCTCCGATCTAATGGACCCAGCGCCAGCAAGTTTCCTAAGCATAATAATTTGGATTTATGAGATCCCTCATATTACGCCCTGTCAAATAACAAAAAGCTAACAAAAGTTAATTCCAGTCATATCTTAGTATAGGTCACGGTTGTTATGCTTTTGTTATTTGCATACAATTAAGCTAAAGATAGATTTATGCTCCTAGGTCTGGAATCACCATACAACTATTATAGCTTTAATAAAATGGCTTATGGCTGCCCTTCACGTACAAATCCCTCAATGAAAATGGAAATATAAAATAAAAGCCTTGGCTCAACACAAATGCCATCCATAAATATGGAGAGGAGGCGGCCATTGTCAGGACCGATTTCTTAGAAATTCTCAACGTTTTTCCATTTGTTATAAGTATCCAATAATAACAATAATCCAGGCTCCGCCGCTGCTGGGAAAAAATCTAATTTTGGACATTGTCCAAGAGGAAAATTGCCGAGGATCAGATGTGGGGAGAATGAAAAAAGAGAGCGAAAAATTGGTGGTTGCAAAAGGGCGTTGTGTAGAATATAAGACCTGCGTAGGACGTATTGTGTGTATGGCCTCAAAAAGAACAAAAAAGGATAAATTATAGAGGCAGGACTAATTTGTTTTGAAGGTTCAATAATAACTAAAAAGATATCCCCCATAGGTTTTCTTTAATATTGGACTTATTTTAAAGCTAGCCTCCAGTAAGACCTGCTAATATGAGGTTTCCTTCATGTAGCAGCCATGATACCTGCCTGAGATATATCATACAGTTATTTAGTGGGGCTGTTGATGATGGGACCCCCTCCAATTTGGAGGACATGTAACTAACTACAGGTGTGTGTGTGTGTGTGGGGGGGGTACAGAGACAACAGTAAGGGCCCTATTCCACGGGACGATTATCGTTCGCATAATCGTTAACGATAAACTATCCAAACGACCGCTATTACGAAAGACCTGAAATCGTTCACCCATTTACATGGAAAGATAATCGTTACTTATGATCGTTCTTGCGGTCGTCTTGTCGTGGCTATTGCGTTCGTATCTACTGCAAACAACTGAACGACTTCTTATTCAATGCAAACAATTTGCGAACGAGCAATGATAAAAATAGGTCCAGGTCTTATTGAACCATCAACAATTTCTCGTTCGGTTGTTAGTCGTTAACTGCTTTTCAAACGAACGATTATCATTTAGATTCGAACAATTTAACGATGATCTGAACGATAATCGTCCGGTGGAATAGGGCCCTAACCCAGGTGGCCTGAAGACAGCAGCAATGCATAGATACAGTTCTATACACTGGCTTCCTGCTGGGCCATACACTTTCTTAGTTTATAGTAGTGATGAGCGAATACTGTTCGATCGAATAGATATTCGATCAAATAGTGAGATATTCAAATATTCGATATTCGCATGAATATCCCGCGAATATTCGAAAAATATTCGATAAGCGTTCAAATCCCCCAGCTTCCGGTTTTACCATCCAAATGGTCAAATAGATGTTTTTCACTAATCGAATACTTGTTCCCATAGACTTTAATAGGATCGAATATTCGATCGAATATTCGCAGGATATTAGTACGAATATCGAATATTCTAATATCTCACTATTCGCTCATCACTAGTTTATAGCACCTTGGTCTGCAAATGACTAGAACAACATCAAAACTGTCTATGCTGTGTCATTGCCTAAGATGATCAGTTCATCATGGGAACTGGGTTGGGCGAGTACTCATGGCATCCTTTTTTTTTCGTTCTTTTCTTTATTTTCCAGAGACGCTCTCCATTCATCAGATCAAGTACTCTTTATCTAATTCAACATAGAAACATAGAAGATTGTCGACAGAAAAAGCCCCCCTGGTCTATCTAGTCTGCTCTTTTAGTATTTCCCTTCTTATTATCATAGGATAGATATATGTACAGTATATACAATACCAGGCAGGTTTACATTATGTTATTTTCGATTTACCAACCACCCCCGCTGGAAGTTTGTTTCAAGTATCTACTACTCTTTCAGTAAAGTAATATTTTCTTACGTTGCTTTTGATCTTTCCCCCAGTAACCTCTCACTGTGTCCTCTTCTTCTTGAATTCCGTTTTTTTTTCTATAACCACTTCCCTCCTGAACCTTATTTAGTCCTATAATATAAACAATTTTGGTCATGTCCCCCCTTTCTCTTCTTTCCTCCAGACTATACAGATTTTGATCCTTAAGTCTTTCCTGATATGTTTTAGGTCTCGCACCCACCACCATTTTTGTAGCCCATGTTTGGACCGGTTCTATTTTATCAGTATCTTTCTGTAGGGTGTCCTCTCTCCCCTTTATTATTTGCAATCTATATGGAGCCTCTGGCAGAATGGGTAAGGCGACATGCGGAATTCCAGGGCTTTGGCCTTTGTGGTGATTCGAGTAAAATCCTACTTTATGCGGATGATGTTCTGTTGTTTATGAGAGAGTCGGTGAGAGCTCTTCCGGGGTTTGTTTCCGCACTAGAGGATTACGGACGCTTTTCAGGCTTGGAGATTAATTGGGGGAAGTCCTGCCTGTTCCCATTAGATGAAGAAATAGAAGACCCCTTAGAGAAAGTCAGGATTCTTAAAAGATCTGATGCATTAGAGTACCTAGGGGTGCTTATCACTAGAGATCCAGGGAAATATGGGCCTGCCAACCTGTTCCCCTTTGAGCGGAATTTAGACAAGCGTATTAAAATCTGGACCAGGCTTC